>NC_084740.1:479636-559016 GCF_033978785.1 Entelurus aequoreus
CAGTACAGTACATAAAAACAGCACTCCCTGCTGGCGGAGGTTAAACCTTGCAGTTCAAGTCTTGTGAGTGGGTCAGCGCCAGCCATTCAAGGGCAAAGGTCACCGGAACTTTCTTTGTCTTCAGGTCAGAGTTATGGGTCGGCCGTGAACTGGATGGACTCCACCCCCCTGGAGGTGGCGCTGTGGGGGCGCATGGTGGCGCGTCCCAATGAATGGGTGGAGGACGTGCTGCCCTTCCGAATGCTGAACTCTGCCAAAACTGCCTTCCGATAAGTAAAGTACGTCATACCCCCGGACTCATTTTTAAACGGGCTGAAGATGAACAATGCAGAGAACAATACGCGCTAAGTTAACGACCAACTAATAGCCCGTTAGAGTATGCGTCCACTATATAGTCGTTATAATATCATGCTGTTTGTCTCATTTCTGCCAAATCTTGCCTTCTTACTGCTGTACTTTTTAGGTTTTGTTGATTTGGGCTCCCCCTACTGGTGTTGCATGTCACCTACTTGCAAGTCACTGATCAATCCAAATGGACCATGTTAAAAGCGTATTTGTTGTGTCCCCATGGCAACAACACAGACACAATTCTCTTTCTCACAAGCATGGCCGCAGACAGATCTCTTTTTCTAACATGCAGACAATTTTTCCAAGCGTATAAAAAAGTTTTTTTTGGTTGACCCATACCACAGATTTCGAACTCAAGGTCAAGGGGCATGATATGGTCCGCCATATCATTTCGTGTTGCCCACCAAGTCATTTTATGTGGTCTGCCTCATCATTTTTGGGGTCCGCCATGTCATTTTATGAGGTCTGCCACAACAATTTAAGTGGCCCGCCACTCCTTTTTAGTTGCCCGCCATATTTTATGCGGTTCACCACTTTAATCTGAATTGCCCGCCACATCATTTCATGTGCTCTGCCCCATTATTTTAAGCGGCTCACCACATCATTTACGCTGTCCGCCACATCATTTAAGTGGCCCACCACATGAACCTATTTGGCACGCTACGTCATTAATGTGGCCTGCGAAAGGCTAGAGATAATAAAGCACTTTCTGGCTAAACGTGTTTGTTCTTTCAATTTTGCCAGAAAAATGTACTGCATGCAATTGCAAATGTTCTACACTATAATATTATCTGAAAATGCAACAAGATTTTATATATATATATATATATATATATATATGTATATATATATATATATATATATACACATACATATATATATACACACACATACTACCGTTCAAAAGTTTGGGGTCACATTGAAATGTCCTTATTTTTGAAGGAAAAGCACTGTACTTTTCAATGAAGATAACTTTATACTAGTCTTAACTTTAAAGAAATACACTCTATGTTATGTTCGACGGGGAAGGAGACGACACAGCAACAAGAATAAGCTCAATAGTTTATTTAGAGCTTGATGATGTGGTGGAGTGTGTATGCTACTGTGTATGTTTGCAGGACTATGTGAAGCGTTACAATGAATATTTACCAGTGGTTGTTGTAAGTGCGTGTTGAGTGAGAAGGTGACCAGTTCAGTAGGGCGAGGCAGGTAGGGGAGTCCGTGAAACAAGCGGGGGTCCGTGGGGCTGAGAGGGGCGTCCAGAGGTCCAAGTCCAAAGTGGGGGTCGAGGATCGAGGGAGGCAAATCAGAATCCAGAGGGGTCCAGAGAAGTGAGGCGCACTGCTCACTTCCAAGGCGACGGAGGGAATACTGGGGGAAAACAAGAGACGAATGAGCACAAGGGTCGAAGGTCACAAGGAGCGAGCAAACAAAGGCGAGGAGCCAGAGACGAAAGCTTACTGCAAGCAGAGACTACGTTCCAGCGTTGGTTCTCTGGACACGCTGGCTTTTATGAGGAGTGATGTCATCAGCAGCAGGTGTGTCGGTTGATGATTGCGCACAGCTGTGCTGGTGTGTGGCAGCAGAAGCAGAGTGTGTATGGGCGTGTCCTGCGGCACGTGCAGACGAAGGAGCAGCTGGTTGTGCACGCCCCATGACACTCTATACATTGCTAATGTGGTAAATGACTATTGTAGCTGCAAATGTCTGGTTTTTGGTTCAATATCTACATAGGTGTATAGAGGCCCATTTCCAGCAACTATCACTCCAGTGTTCTAATGGTACAATGTGTTTGCTCATTGGCTCAGAAGGCTAATTGATGATTAGAAAACCCTTGTGCAATCATGTTCACACATCTGAAAACAGTTTAGCTCGTTACAGAAGCTACAAAACTGACCTTCCTTTGAGCAGATTGAGTTTCTGGAGCATCACAAAAACACAGAGGCTATTTCATCCCTACAGGCCTGTTTTGCAGGTTTCCCTGCTCTTCAGGGGATTTTATTTATAAAATTCCCTGTTTTTATTTTTTAAAAATTCCCTGATTTCATATATAAAATTTCCTGATTTTATTTATAAAATTCCCTGATTTTATTTATAAAATCCCCTGAAAAGCAGGGAAACCTGCGAACTAGGCTTTTAGGTAAGGGATTTTATTTATAAAATTCCCTGATTTTATTTATAAATCCCCTGAAGAGCAGGGAAACCTGCGAAACAGGCTTATAGGGATGAAATAGCTGCCGTGTTTTATCCTAACCTTACGAATATTCCGCTCTTCCCCTTGTATTTCTAACAGATAAACCACAGTAACTTTGGCTATATATATGTGTATGTATATATATATATATATATATATATATATATATATATATATATATATATATATATTTGTGTGTGTATATATGTGTGTGGTGTGTGTATATATATATGTGTGTATATATGTGTGCATATATATATATATATATATATATATATATATATATATATATATATATATATATATATATATATATATATATATATATATATATATATATACATATATATATATATATATATATAAATATATATATATATATATATATATATATATATATATATATATATATATATATATATATATATATATATATATATATATATATATATGTAATTGGTTATCAAAAATAAATCAACATCTGCTTGTTACCTTGACTTACGATTTTAAGGTTATCCATCAATCTGTTGGGAAAATATGATAATCAAAGACATTTGCCAGTGCAAAATGTGTAGCAAAGCTTTTATACATTTATATTTATACATGGTATATTTACTGCTACAAGCAACCCTCTGAGGGCTGAAATAATTGCTGTGTGGCCCTCGAGATAAACGAGTTTGACACCCCTGATCCGTACAGTAAGTAGATTCCAAACTTATTCCAAACTAAATAATTTACAAAAAATAAACTAAAAAAACTAGAAACATTTTTTTTCCTTAGTATATCAGTAATGAACAGTAAATATGCTTCTATTTAGATGACTGTAAATGTGATACAAATGTACATTGATTACTTAAAATAATTAAAAAATAAGTCAAAGTTATTTATTAATAAGAGGAATTAAATTAGATGTTGGGGAAATATTGAGAAATTTAAAACGAAAGAAAGTAAATATTTTGGTGAATTATTTTAAATAAAGAAACAACATTTTTGAAAAGTAATTTGTAATTAAGAGGAATTAAAAAACAAACTAAATTGTATAAATTAATATGAGATAAGCGCACGTCTGACTTCTGGCAACAACCCCTTCCGGATACAAACACACGAGTGCGTTCTAATCATGGCAGACTTGGTAACAGACAACGGTGACGACTATTTTTGGACAAATGAGTATTCACAACCTCATCTTTTTGAAGCTGAATATACGGAGGATGAACAACTGCTTGTAGAAGCCAGCATGAAGGAAGAGTGAGACATTGGAGTCGACGGAAGCCGAGAGAGTGAGGTGAAAGTCACTCAAAGCTGCAAAATGTGGAATTTGAAGCCAAGCTATTTTGACATAAATGGAGTGCTTACCCAAAATCAACTTGAAAAAACTTCCCTGGCCAGCTGGACCAAACAGACCATCGAGTGAGTCACACTTTATATTGATCATGATACACGCAGCACGTCATGTGTGTTAGTACAACTACAGTACATACGTTGTCTAACTAGCTCAGCTGTGTACAAACAAAACATGAAATGTGGGCTAATACTTTACAGTTACTGTAATTTGTTGTGCGTTACAAACTCAAACGCGTTTCGTACTGACGTAGAAGCTAGCTTATCTCTCGTTGTAGTATGGCTAATACCGTGGCACGCCAATGTGTTACTACGCTAGAAAAAGAGTTTCTCAGTGTTCGCGCTTACAATAACAATGTCGCTAAAGTTTGGTTATTATACAGATTACGGAACGTAAATGGAGTTATGTTGATGGATTTTGAATGCATTTTTAAAGTAAATTAGAGGTAAAATGGATTGCTCCATTAGCTGCATTGCTAACCACCAAGAACGAGCCGATTTTTACATGTTATAAAGCTAAAAAAAAACTAAAAAAACTTTTGTCTTCTTGTCTCTCACAATGATTGTGAATGATCGGCAAATTAAGATAAAAAATTACAGTTCCCCCTTGAGACAAATTTTTAAAAATTACAGTAATGTATTTAAAGTAAAAAAAAAGTATATGGCAGGAATAATAAAAACAAACCATAAAAAGCCACAACTTTACTATAATGAATAAAAAGAATACACGTAGTTTGTACTTAAACCATTTTTATTGACAAAAAAACATCTACTGGTACATTAAAGTGTATCTATTTAGTGTTAAGTTATTTCTCACCAAGAATAATTTGAAAATAAAAGATTTACAATATGCGGAGGATTTTTTTAATTATTCATTTTACTTGGAGGGATTACAAAAACAAACACTGCAGAAGAAATGTCCACAAATCAAACCAAAAACCTTCAAATTGTACTTTCATGCCCTCTTGTCTTTTTTAAATGTATACTGGCTACTAGCCGTCCTAACATCCAAATAATTTACAAGCTTTTATTCTAACATTAAGATGTAATGGTGCTTCAAAATATCTATTGGAGTAACAGGGCGACGATGCAGACGATGACCCCCACCACGGGGTTGCTGTACCTGGTCTCCGATGAGCCTGAAAGAAAGAAAAATTACTCAATTATTGTATGTTTTTTATGGAAAATATGACACTAGAAAAAAATCACATTACTTTTTTTGTTCAAATAGACATATATAATAGACATATTTACATTCTTACCTTGAAGAGCTGCATTGGTTTGAAAATCTCCTGAAATGTAAAACAAATAAAGAAAATATGAAGTCATATACATAATCTGTGTGGTGAATCATTTACCTAAATGGTGCAGCAGTTAGTTTATCGGTTTAGGTACACTAAATAACACATAAAAATATCCAAGCTAAGTTAAACAACACATATATATATATATATATATGTATATATATATATATATATATATATATATATATATATATATATATATATATATATATATATATATATATATATATATATATATATATATATATATATACATTTTCTACCGCTTGTCCCTTTCGGATCTGCGGGGGTTGCTGGAGCCTATCTCAGCAGCATTCGGGCAGAAGGCGGTGTACACCCTGGACAAGTCGCCACCTCATATATATATATATATATATATATATATGGGGTGTAGGGGGGTGGGTAGAGATAGCACCCTTGTTGATTGGCAGCTGCTCCCTACTCGTAGGGAGGCCACGCTTCACCGGTTCTCATCCATCCCCTAAATCTCTCACGTGCTGGCTCCAAGCGCCACACCCCGGTACACTGCCTCAGCTGGCAGACCAAACCACGTGAGGGGGTGGTGTGTACACTGCACCACTAGGCGGAGGAGCTGCACCAGTCAGCCAACGGCTAGGGCGGAGGAAGACCACATAGGACTCAACGGCCAAGTGTAAAGGAGTAAACCTTACAAATCCGGAGTGGAGCCCCGAAGGCGGATAGGTGCTCGCAAGACAACACCCTTCCGGCAACTCCTGCAGCAAAGCTGGTGCCAAACGTCATGCTCCGCATTCCTTTGGATCCCGTCAGCCAAGCCAAGAGGGGGATTCTGACTGGGCAACCCAAAGTCCCCATACCTTATGCCCAGGCTTGCGCCATGGAGGTCACAAAAACTGGAGAGGTCACTCCAGCCTCGCTCGCAAGAGTGAGGACACAACACGGAAGCTGGCAGTTTACGGGTTATAAGTCCCATCTGATTGGCGTAAGTATGGGGCGCCACGGGTCAGCTTCGACGGTGGGAGGGATCATAGTGTCCCAGTGGACGACTACTGCCCGCCTCAAACCGGGCAGCCCCCGGTCAGTAGGGTGTCGGCCCGCCAACGTTTGCCTGCTTCAGTGGGTGCCTGGAGCTTAGTGTACTGTAAAGGCACGATGAGCAGACGGTAAATCTTTGCACCAAACAATAAGAAAATTAAAAAGAAGACTCCAGCTCTTCTATTTGGTAGCTGGAACGTGCGCACTATGCGCACAGGCATCTCAGATGACCTCAGAGTGGTGGAAGACACCAGAAAGACAGCCATCATTGACAGAGAGCTCACCAGACTCAACGTCAGCATAGCTGCCCTCCAAGAAACCCGGCTCCCTTCCAGCGGCTCCCTCAGAGAGGAGAACTACACCTTCTTCTGGAAGGGCAGAGAACCCGAAGAGCCCCGCCAGCATGGTGTTGGCTTTGCCATCAAAAACACCCTCCTGGCTGCAGTGGAGCCTCCCTCAGGTGGCACCGAGCGCCTTTTGTCCATCCGCCTCGCCACTGCTGCTGGTCATGTCAACATCCTCAGTGTGTACGCTCCCACTCTCACCTCATCGGAAGACACAAAAGACCAGTTCTATGGGCAGCTTGATGAACTGATAAAGGGCCTCCCAAAAGATGAGCCCTTATTCCTCCTTGGCGACTTCAATGCCAGAGTAGGTGCAGATCACAAGTCATGGCCCTCCTGCCTTGGACGTCATGGCACAGGGAAGGTAAATGAGAATGGTCAAAGGCTGCTGGAACTGTGCTCCTACCATGACCTCTGCATTACAAACACCTTCTTCGAGTGTAAACCATCACACAGAGTGTCGTGGAGGCATCCGCGGTCCCAACGCTGGCACCAACTCGACCTTGCCATCACCAGGCGCTCTGCCTTAAACAATGTCCTCATCACCAGAAGCTACCATAGTGCAGACTGTGACACTGACCATGCCCTTGTGTGCAGCAAAGTGCGTCTCCAGCCACGCAAGCTACATCACTCCAAACCAAAAGGCCGCCCCCGGATCAACACAGTACACATGTCAGATCCCCTTAAGGTGGACGCATATGTAACCAACCTGGATGAAGCCCTACAGGACCTGCCAGATCATGACGCCACAGGAAAGTGGAATGCCATGAGGGACAAAATTTACAACACGGCCATGTCCTCGTTTGGCAAGAAAGAACATCCCTGCCAGGATTGGTTCAAAGCCCACCTTCCAAGGATGAAACCAGAAATAGAGGCTAAACGTGCAGCCTTCTTAGCACACAAGGAATGCCCAAATGAACAGACACTCACAGCATTCAGAAGGGCTCGGAACACCACCCAGCGTGTTGCTAGACAGTGTGCCAATGAATATTGGCAACAACTGTGTAAGGAAATACAGAGCTGTGCCGAGTCCGGAAACACACGCGGCATGTACAACGGCATCAAAAAGGCCCTTGGCCCTGCAGTAAAAGGAATTGCCCCCCTGAAATCTCTGTCAGGGGAGAAGATCACTAACCGGGAGGAACAGATGACCAGATGGGTGGAACACTACTCAGAACTGTACTCCCGTGAAACATCAGTTTCCAATGCTGCCCTTAGTGGTACGAAGGATCTGCCCATCATGGAGGAGCTAGATGAAGTGCCCACTATGGAAGAGCTCAGCAAAGCCATTGATGCCCTCCCAAACGACAAAGCACCAGGTAGCGATAACATCCCACCTGAAGCCATCAAGCACGGGAAACCTGCCCTGCTTCAGCCTCTGTATGAGTTGCTCTGCATGTGCTGGGAGGAGGGTGCAGTCCCACAAGACATGCGTGACGCCACCATTGTGACACTGTATAAAAACAAAGGTGACCGCAGTGACTGCAACAACTACAGAGGGATCTCCCTTCTCAGCATTGTCGGCAAAGTGTATGCACGCATCCTCCTCAACAGGCTGCAGAGACTCGCGGATCGTGTCTATCCAGAATCCCAATGTGGCTTCAGAGCAGGCAGGTCGACAACTGACATGATCTTTTCCCTTCGACAGCTCCAGGAAAAGAGTAGAGAGCAAGGCCAGCCACTCTACATGATGTTCATAGACCTCACCAAGGCCTTCGATCTGGTCAGCAGGGAAGGCCTATTCCAGCTCCTTGAGAAGATTGGCTGCCCCCCAAAGCTCGGCAGCATGGTGACCTCCTTCCATGTCAACATGAAGGGCACAGTCCTGTATGACGGATCATCCTCAGAACCATTCTGTATCAACAGTGGTGTCAAGCAGGGCTGTGTACTTGCACCAACCCTTTTCGGGATTTTCTTTTCCCTGCTCCTGTCTTACGCCTTCGACTCCTCCACTGATGGTGTATACCTGCACACCCGGTCTGATGGGAGATTGTTTAACCTGGCGCGACTGCGTTCTAAGACCAAGGTCAGGACAGTTCTCATCAGGGAGATGTTGTTTGCTGATGATGCAGCCCTCATGACTCACACAGAGGATGCCCTTCAGAGTTTGGCTGACCGCTTTGCCGATGCTTGTAAGCAGTTTGGGCTCACAATAAGCCTGAAGAAGACCAACATCAGTGCACAAGACATCAGTACTGCCCCCTCCATCACAGTTGATAACATCAGACTGGACACTGTGGACGAGTTCACCTACTTGGGATCAACAATCAGCAACAACCTCTCACTGGACATCGAACTGGACAGGCGTCTCGGAAAGGCAAATACCATCATGGCTAGACTGACCAAGAGAGTGTGGGAGAACGGAGCGCTGTCAGAACACACCAAGATCCGTGTATATCAGGCCTGCGTTCTCAGCACCCTTCTCTATGGAAGTGAATCCTGGACCACCTATATGAAGCAAGAACGTCGGCTCAACACCTTCCACATGCGGTGCCTCAGGCGCATCCTCAACATCAGCTGGCAGGACCACATCCCATACACCAACATCCTGCAGCGCGCCAAGATCCCCAGCATGTACTCCCTGCTGAGTCAACGCCGTCTCCGCTGGCTCGGCCATGTCCGACGGATGGAGGATGGAAGACTACCTAAGGACATCATGTATGGACAACTGACCATTGGCACCAGACGAGCTGGTCGCCCCCTACTACGCTTCAAGGACGTCTGCAAAAGAGACATGAAAGCATGCAACATCTCTCCTGACAGCTGGGAGGTACAGGCCATGGACAGAAATGCTTGGCGTCAGACTGTCCACAAGGGCAGTGCAGAAGCTGAGGTGGCAAGAGATCGGCTTGCAGCAGAGAAGAGGAGACGCAGGAAGTGCACTGCAGCAACCCCTCAAACCCAGGCCACCTTATTCATTTGCACAAACTGCAATAAAGACTGTCACTCACAGATCGGACTGCGCAGCCATAGCAGACGATGCCAAACAACATGACAAGACTCCAGACGCGCATCAGTATGGTCTCTCGAGACTGAGCTGCCGATGATGATGATATATATATATATATATATATATATATATATATATATATATATATATATATATATATATATATATATATATATATATATATATATATATATATATATATATATATATATATATATATATATGTATATATATATATATATATGTATATATATATATATATATATACATATATATATATATATATATATATATATATATATATATATATATATATATATATATATATGTATATGTATATGTATGTATATATATATATATATATATATATATATATATATATATATATATATATATATATATGTATATGTATATGTATGTATGTATATATATATATATATGTATGTATATATATATATATATATGTATGTATATATATATATATATATATATGTATATATATATATATATATATATATATATATATATGTATATATATGTATATAGGGATGAAATAGCCTCTGTGTTTTTTCCTGACCTAACGTGTATATATATATATATATATATATATATATATATATATATATATATATATATATATATATATATATATATATATATATATATATATATGTATATACTAGGCCCTACAAGTGCTGCAGGTTTCCCTGCTCTTCAGGGGATTGTATAAATATAATTATAAATAAAATCCCCTAAAGAGCAGGGGAACCTGCAAGCCTGTTTCGCAGGTTTCCCTGCTTTTTAGGGAATTTTATGAATAAAATCCCATGAAGAGCAGGGAAACCTGCGAAACAGGCTTGTAGGGATGAAATAGCCTCTGTATACACACCTGTGCCTTGTTTGGCCACCACAATTACCGGCGAGGTGACTGTAGCGTTAGCCACGTCGTCGTCATCAGCCTCTCTTCTCCGTCTTCTTCCTTGAGCTCCACATTCCTGTTCAAATAAAATATTAAAAAGAGAAACTAAATATTATCTCGACAGTTTTGAAACCAATTTCCATCCATTTTCTACCGCTTGCAACAATAGTAAATACAGTAAGTAACTACTATGTGAACAGAAAATATGCTTGTTATTTACCAGGCAGACATTCAACAACAACAAAACAATCATGGTGCACACATAAATACAGTGGATTTTTAATTCTGGGGGAGGTAACTTTGACACTCAAACGGCAAAAAGAGAAACTAAATTCATGTTTGTGTAAATTTTTTGCATGTTAGCTAGTAGACTGATTGATTGATTAATTGAGACTTGTATTAGTAGGTTGCACAGTGAAGTACATATTCCGTACAATTGACCACTAAATGGTAACACCCGAATAAGTTTTTCAACTTGTTTAAGTCGGGGTGAGACTCTATCTCACGATTGACATGTTGAGTTACATTAATATATACCATAGCTTGTTTGTGTGTGACAGGAAGAAAAGCTCACTTAGGGAGAAATCGCTTGGCACCAGCTGTTCTATTTGAGCTGATATCACACCAAATTGGTGCCATTAGGATAATAATACGTTTAAATGCACAATGAAATAACTAACTGCCCTTATTGGTTTCCTGCACATTGATATTATTACACATTCAATAAATACAATTTAAAAGATTCATTAAAAACATGTGTACAATTAGAATTACAGTACAATGAAATATACTTGTTTAATTTAAAAAAAACACCTTCAGGTGACAAAAGCTGACATTTTGGTCTTTTCAGTACATTTTTGCTGTATTTTGGCCATCATTGTTCTTGTTACTTCATTATACACGATTTTTACTATGAGGGGCTTTTTAATGTTAAATTTAAAAAATATTAGTGTGCAATTTTTTCAATACCTCAAAACCAAACATGATATAAAAGTCATTTATCATTCAATTGGCGTAAAACATGTTCTATTTAACTTTTTTTTTTCTCAAATCTTTGCTCAAAATGTGTTTTAACCCTCTGAAGGTCTTTTGATCAAATTACGTCACAATTTTCAATGAATATAAAATTGCATTAGACAAGTTATTTTTATTAATTCAAACCTGAAACATATGATCAAAATGTTTTTAAAAGTGTGAAAAATGTAGAAAAAAAGTGCATGTTCGGATGACGACATGCAATTGTATCACTTCTAAAACAATACCGATATAAGAGCCTTGAATATTGGCCGATGCTGTGCCTGATAGCACAAAGGTGCGCTTTGTTGATGTTATTGACTTGTTGGAGTGCTAATCAGGCATATTTGGTCAGTGCATGACTGCAAGCTAATCCATGCTAACATGCTATTTAGGCTAGCTGTATGTACATATTGCATCATTATGCCCCATTTGTAGGTATATTTGAGCACATTTAATATCCTTTACTTTTATCCTCTTTGTATATCATTTACTTTTGCATGTCTCATGACACATTATCTGTATGTAATTTTGGCTGCATTTCAGATAGTTGTTTGTGTGCCATGTTGTTCCAGACCACAGCAAACATTAACTAGCTTGCCAAAGATTGTAATAAATATATTAAAAGAAGACAGCCTGCCATTTCCTTTAACGTGGGCACACACATCTATACCTTTGGCCATTAAAAGCCAGTAATTTCCAGGAGTTATCTCACCCTCTGAGTAGCCTCTGATTTACTAATGGTTGCTAATGTTGTAAAAATGTGTACAATAAATATTACATTTCAACATTTCTGTCAACGAATATTTACTTCAGCCTGCGACACACAGTCATTTTGATAGTAGTCTATTATAGCTAAAATAGACACTTACGTCATGTGTTGCCTTCATTATAACACTTATATAAGACTTTTAAAGTCATTTTGATAGTAGGCAATTATAGCTAATATAGACACTTACGTCATGTGTTGCCTTCATTATAAGACTTATATAAGACTTTTAAAGTCATTTTGATAGTAGGCAATTATAGCTAATATAGACACTTACGTCATGTGTTATCTTCATTATAACACTTATACACGACTTTTAAAGTCATTTTGATAGTAGGCTATTTTATATAATATAGACACTTACGTCATGTGTTGTCTTCATTAAAACACTTATATAAGACTTTGAAAGTAATTTTGATAGTATGCTATTATAGCTAATATAGACACTTACGTCATGTGTTGCCTTCATTATAAGACTTATATAAGACTTTTAAAGTCATTTTGATAGTAGGCTATTATAGCTAATATAGACACTTGCTTCATGTGTTGTCTTCATTATAAGACTTTTAAAGTCATTTTGATAGTAGGCTAATATAGACACTTATGTCATGTGTTGTCTTCATTATAACACTTATATAAGACTTTTAAAGTCATTTTGATAGTAGGCAATTATAGCTAATATAGACATGTCATGTGTTGTCTTCATTATAACACTTATATACGACTTTTAAAGTAATTTTGATTGTAGGCTATAATAGCTAATATAGACACTTACAGTATGTCATGTGTTGCCTTCATTATAACACTTTTATAAGACTTATAAAGTCATTTTGATAGTAGGCTATTATTGCTAATATTGACACGTCATGTGTTGTCTTCATTTTAAGACTTTTAAAGTCATTTTGATAGTAGGCAATTATAGCTAATATAGACAATTACGTCATGTGTTGCCTTCATTATAACACTTATATAAGACTTTAATTTTTTTGCGGTTCCAGACAGATGAGTTTTTTATATTTTTGGTCCAATATGGCTCTTTCAATGTTTTTGGTTGCCGGCCCCTGCACTAGCTCGAACTAATATTAAGGAATAAGTGCTCAGAGAACTTTAAGTTAAGTGTAGATGGAACTTTGTTGCAACAGAAAGTTAGCAGCTACTAACAGGTACCATTTTTTAGATAGTTGTTTTTGTATAGTTGTTGTGTACTATTGACTTTGTTTTGCTCAAACAATTGTATGTACCGAAAGAGACTAAGGAAGTAATTTCAATGTTGTGTTGATATTGTTAAAGTGGTCAATAGCATAAATACATAAAAAAAAATAACCTTGAAAATCAGCGAGACTTACCGGAAGTAGGACGCTACAGGTGGACACCTCACACAGCCTGGTGACACAATGCAGGTAGAACGTGGACACAGTCAGATTTTTGTGCTCCAAGAATCTAAAGGCCTCGAAGGAGAAGCGCGCCTCCTGAGATTCGCCGTTGAGCTCCACTTTGGTCTGGGCGTCACGTGTACATCTTAGGAGGACAAAGAGAAGCGTGGGTGTTGTCCTCCGGCAGACAAAGTGAAAGTGTCACGTTAAGTGGGACGCTTTGTGTACTTACCCGATGAAAAGGTCATAGTAGGCGTCGAAGTCGGGATACGGACTTGTGGTGGCGTAGCATCGATCCAGCAGCACGTTGAACCTTTGGAAAAGATCATCAAGTGTCTTTTCATGTCCACTCTTTTAAAAAAGCAGGATCACTAAGCAGGGCGGTTTACCTGTCTGTTAGATTAGTGGCTGTGACAGCAACATAGATCTTGGTCTTCAGCTGCAGACCCGTTGGTGGGATTGTAAGCGGATTCTGGTACTGATCATCCTGACCAACCAGACCAAATGCAAGTTATTCAAAGTTTTAAAGCACAGTGGTGGATCTAGGGGTGGGTGGTCGCCAGTTTTTTTTAGTATTTAGTTTTAGTCACTGTTTTTTCCCGACTTTTTGACACAGAAATTCCAAAATTGTTGACACATAGGAACAATTCAGACTTTTTGACACTTTTAGAAAAAAAACAGACTTTTCGACACTTGGAAAAAATCCTGACTTTTTGACAGAAGCATTTCCGACTTTTTTACACTTGGAAAAAATCCTGACTTTTTGACACTTGGAAAAAATCCAGATTTTTTGACATTTATAAAAAAATCCAGATTTTTTGACCAAAAAAATCCAGATTTTTTGACCAAAAAAATCCAGATTTTTTTACCAAAAAAATCAATTTTTGACACTTGGAAAAAATCACGACTTTTTGACACTTAGAAAAAATCCTGAGTTTGACAAAAAAAATGTCAGACTTTTTAACACTTAGAAAAAAATCCCGACTTTTTGACACTTAGAAAAAATCCTGACTTTTTGACAGAAGCATTTCCGACTTTTTTACACTTGGAAAAAATCCTGACTTTTTGACACTTGGAAAAAAATCCAGATTTTTTGACATTTATAAAAAAATCCAGATTTTTTTACCAAAAAAATCCAGATTTTTTTACCAAAAAAATCAATTTTTGACACTTAGAAAAAATCACGACTTTTTGACACTTAGAAAAAATCCCGACCTTTTGACAAAAATAATTTCCGACTTTTTGACAAAAATAACTTCCGACTTTTTGACACTTATAAAAAATCCAGACTTTTTGACACTTATAAAAAATGTCAGACTTTTTGACAAAAACATTTCAGACTTTTTAACACTTACAAAAAATCCTAACTTTTTGACAGTCAGAAAAAAATTCTGACTTTTTGACAAATACATTTTCCAACTTTTTGACACTTACAAAAAATCCAGACTTTTTGACAAAAATAATTTCCGACTTTTTGACAAAAATAAATTCAGACTTTTTGACACTTATAAAAATCCAGACTTTTTGAAAAACAAATGTTCCGACTTTTTGACATTTAAAAAACTGTTAGATTGGTGGCTGTGATAGCAACATAGATCTTGGTCTTCAGCTGCAGACCCGTTGGTGGGATTGTAAGCGGATTCTGGTACTGATCATCCTGACCAACCAGACCAAATGCAAGTTATTCAAAGTTTTAAAGCACAGTGGTGGATCTAGGGGTGGGTGGTCGCCAGTTTTTTTTAGTATTTAGTTTTAGTCACTGTTTTTTCCCGACTTTTTGACACAGAAAAATTCCAAAATTGTTGACACATAGGAACAATTCAGACTTTTTGACACTTTTAGAAAAAAAACAGACTTTTCGACACTTAGAAAAAATCCTGACTTTTTGACAGAAGCATTTCCGACTTTTTTACACTTGGAAAAAATCCGGACTTTTTGACACTTGGAAAAAATCCAGATTTTTTGACATTTATAAAAAAATCCAGATTTTTTTACCAAAAAAATCCAGATTTTTTTACCAAAAAAATCCAGATTTTTTTACCAAAAAAATCAATTTTTGACACTTGGAAAAAATCACGACTTTTTGACACTTAGAAAAAATCCTGAGTTTGACAAAAAAAATGTCAGACTTTTTAACACTTAGAAAAAAATCCCGACTTTTTGACACTTAGAAAAAATCCCGACCTTTTGACAAAAATAATTTCCGACTTTTTGACAAAAATAATTTCTGACTTTTTGACACTTATAAAAAATTTCAGACTTTTTGACAAAAACATTTCCGACTTTTTAACACTTACAAAAAATCCTAACTTTTTGAGAGTCAGAAAAAAATTCTGACTTTTTGACAAATACATTTTCCAACTTTTTGACACTTACAAAAAATCCAGACTTTTTGACAAAAATAATTTCCGACTTTTTGACAAAAATAAATTCAGACTTTTTGACACTTATAAAAATCCAGACTTTTTGACACTTATAAAAAATCCCGATTTTTTGACAAAAAAAATTCCAACTTTTTAACACTTACAAATAATCCAGACTTTTGACACTCAGAAAAAAATCCAGACTTTTTGAAAAACAAATGTTCCGACTTTTTGACATTTAAAAAACTGTTAGATTGGTGGCTGTGACAGCAACATAGATTTTGGTCTTCAGCTGCAGACTTGTTGATGGGATTGTAAGCGGATTCTGGTACTGATCATCCTGACCAACCAGAATAAATGCAAGTTATTACAAGTTTTAAAGCACAGTGGTGGATCTGGGGGTAGGTGGTCATCAGTTTTTTTAGTATTTAGTTTTAGTCACTGTTTTTTTTTAAATAAGAGGAGCTCGGAGTAAAGAGTAAAGCCGCTGGTCCTCCACATCGAGAGGATGTCCGGGCATTTGATCACTATGCCACACCGAACGCCTCACTGGGGAGGTGTATAGGACACTTTAAAGTTAAAGTTTAAGTACCACTGATAGTCACACACACACACTAGGTGTGGTGAAATTACCCTCTGCATTTGACCCATCGGGGGTCAGCAACCCGCGGCTCTTTAGTGCCGCCCTAGTGGCTCCCTGGAGCATTTTTTAAAAAAGAATTGCAAATGGAAAAAGATGGGGGTAAAGTACAAACTAACGCAACAGTTTGTTTACATGTTACATCATTCTTTGTCTCATTTTGTCCACCAAACGTTTTATGCTGTATGTGAATGCACAAAGGTGCGCTTTGTTGATGCTATTGACTTGTTGGAGTGCTAATCAGGCATATTTGGTCAGTGCACGACTGCAAGTGTATCAATGCTAACATGCTATTTAGGCTAGCTGTATATACATATTGCATCATTATGCCTCATTTGTAGGTATATTTGAGCACATTTAATATCCTTTACTTGTATCCTCTTTGCATATCATTTAGTTTTGCATGTCTCATGACACATTATCTGTATGTAATATTGGCCATGTTGTTCCAGACCACAGCAAACATTACCTAGCTTGTCAAAGATTGTAATAAATCTATTAAAAGAAGACAGCCTGCCGTTTTCTTTAACGTGGACACACACATCTATACCTTTGGCCATTAAAAGCCAGTAATTTCCAGGAGTTATCTCACCTTCTGAGTGGCCTCTGATTTACTAATGGTTTTTAATGTTGTAAAAATGTGTAGAATAAATATTACATATCAACATTTCCGTCAACGAAGATTTGCTTTAGCCTGAGACACATAGTCATTTTGATAGTAGGCTATTATAGCTAATATAGACACTTACATCATATTTTGTCTTCATTATACAGTAACACTTATATACGGCTTTTAAAATAATTTTGATAGTAGGCTATTATAGATAATATAGACACTTACATCATGTTTTGTCTTCATTATAACACTTATATACGGCTTTTAAAGTCATTTTGATAGTAGGCAATTATAGCTAATATAGACACTTACATCATGTTTTGTCTTCATTATAACACTTATATAAGTCTTTTATAGTAATTTTGATAGTAGGCAATTATAGCTAATATTGACACTTACGTCATGTGTTGTCTTCATTATAACACTTATATACGACTTTTAAAGTAATTTTGATAGTAGGCTATTATAGCTAATATAGACACTTAAGTCATGTGTTGCCTTCATTATAACACTTATATACGACTTTTAAAGTCATTTTGATAGTAGGCTATTATAAATAATATAGACACTTACATCATGTTTTGTCTTTATTATAACACATATATACAGCTTTTAAAGTCATTTTGATAGTAGGCAATTATAGCTAATATAGACACTTACGTCATGTGTTGCCTTCATTATAACACTTATATAAGTGTTTTAAAGTCATTTTGATAGTAGGCTATATTAGCTAATATAGACACTTACATCATGTGTTGACTTCATTATAACACATATAAGTCTTTTAAAGTCATTTTGATAGTAGGCTATTATAGCTAATATTGACACTTAGGTAATGTGTTGTCTTCATTATAACACTTATATACGACTTTAAAAGTCATTTTGATAGTAGGTTATTATAGATAATATTGACACTTACGTCATGTGTTGCCTTCATTATAACACTTATATACGACTTTTAAAGTCATTTTGATAGTAGGCTATATTAGCTAATATAGACACTTACATCATGTGTTGCCTTCATTATAACACTTATATACGACTTTTAAAGTCATTTTGATAGTAGGCTATTATAGATAATATTGACACTTACGTCATGTGTTGATAAATGATAAATGGGTTATACTTGTATAGCGCTTTTCTACCTTCAAGGTACTCAAAGCGCTTTGACAGTATTTCCACATTCACCCATTCACACACTGATGGCGGGAGCTGCCATGCAAGGCGCTAACCAGCAGCCATCAGGAGCAAGGGTGAAGTATCTTGCCCAAGGACACAACGGACGTGACTAGGATGGTAGAAGGTGGGGATTGAACCCCAGTAACCAGCAACCCTCCGATTGCTGGCACGGCCACTCTACCAACTTCGCCACGCCGCCCCTACATCATGTGTTGCCTTCATTATAACACTTATATACGACTTTTAAAGTCATTTTGATAGTAGGCTATTATAGATAATATAGACACTTACATCATGTTTTGTCTTCATTATAACACTTATATACAGCTTTTAAAGTCATTTTGATAGTAGGCAATTATAGCTAATATAGACACTTACGTCATGTGTTGTCTTCATTATAACACTTATATACGACTTTTAAAGTCATTTTGATAGTAGGCTATTATAGCTAATATAGACACTTACGTCATGTGTTGTCTTCATTATAACACTTATATACGACTTTTAAAGTCATTTTGATAGTAGGCTATTATAGCTAATATAGACACTTACATCATGTGTTGTCTTCATTATAACACTTATATACGACTTTTAAAGTCATTTTGATAGTAGGCAATTATAGCTAATATAGACACTTACGTCATGTGTTGTCTTCATTATAACACTTATATAAGTCTTTTAAAGTCATTTTGATAGTAGGCTATTATAGCTAATATAGACACTTACATCATGTTTTGTCTTCATTATAACACTTATATACAGCTTGTAAAGTCATTTTGATAGTAGGCAATTATAACTAATATAGACACTTACGTCATGTGTTGCCTTCATTATAACACTTATATAAGTCTTTTAAAGTCATTTTGATAGTAGGCTATTATAGCTAATATTGACACTTAGGTAATGTGTTGCCTTCATTATAACACTTATATAAGTCTTTTAAAGTCATTTTGATAGTAGGCTATTATAGCTAATATAGACACTTACATCATGTGTTGTCTTCATTATAACACTTATATACGACTTTTAAAGTCATTTTGATAGTAGGCTATTATAGCTAATATAGACACTTACGTCATGTGTTGTCTTCATTATAACACTTATATACGACTTTTAAAGTCATTTTGATAGTAGGCTATTATAGCTAATATAGACACTTACATCATGTGTTGTCTTCATTATAACACTTATATACGACTTTTAAAGTCATTTTGATAGTAGGCAATTATAGCTAATATAGACACTTACGTCATGTGTTGTCTTCATTATAACACTTATATAAGTCTTTTAAAGTCATTTTGATAGTAGGCTATTATAGCTAATATAGACACTTACATCATGTTTTGTCTTCATTATAACACTTATATACAGCTTGTAAAGTCATTTTGATAGTAGGCAATTATAACTAATATAGACACTTACGTCATGTGTTGCCTTCATTATAACACTTATATAAGTCTTTTAAAGTCATTTTGATAGTAGGCTATTATAGCTAATATTGACACTTAGGTAATGTGTTGCCTTCATTATAACACTTATATAAGTCTTTTAAAGTCATTTTGATAGTAGGCAATTATAGCTAATATAGACACTTACATCATGTGTTGTCTTCATTATAACACTTAAATACGACTTTTAAAGTCATTTTGATAGTAGGCTATTATAGATAATATTGACACTTACGTCATGTGTTGTCTTCATTATAACACTTATATACGACTTTTAAAGTCATTTTGATAGTAGGCTATTATAGCTAATATAGACACTTACATCATGTGTTGCCTTCATTATAACACTTATAGACAGCTTTTAATTTTTTGCGGCTCCAGACAGATTTGTTTTCTGGGTTTTTGGTCCAATATGGCTCTTTCAACGTTTTGGGTTGCCCACCCCTGCCCTAGGGGAACAACGTCAATTTATATTTGATGAAACGGGATTATATGCATGAGTGTCAGTGTTAATATTTGAATGGGTAATAGAAAAGTTGGCCCCCGAAAGTCAAAAAGGTTAAGAACTCCCGTCTTACGTCATAGAGCTGCAAGTTGAGCGTGCTGATGAAGCTGCCGTTGTTGTCTTGAATGGCCAAATTCACACCGGATCTGAAAGGAATCGAGGCAGAGGTTTCGTGAACGAGTGACGTTACACAGTGCCAGGGGGCGCTCCACTCACACGCCCAGCTGGGTGTTGTTCAGCAGATACTGCATGGGGTAGAGGCAGGAGAACTTGTAGTAGAGTTGCGACCTGTAGGTGATCATACCCGACGACGGGTCGATGGAGGTCACTTCGCCGGAGATGTTGACGAACTGGACGTTGGAGAAGTCGGCGAACGCCCCCGTGCCGACCTGGTTGATGATCTGCAGAGAGCGACGATTTAAATTGCCTTCGAACGTCTCAGGCTTTTATTTCAGATTGCAAAGCGCGCACGTACGTTGAAGTCATTCCCGCACAACGTCAAGGAGCTCTCGTTTATGGGGAAGCTGAACTTCAACACGGGCGGGTCAGCGGTCCAGTCGGCCTCCCCAAAACATTCGTTTTTAGTGTACTCGTTATTGAGCACCATCTGCGATTCGTTGTAGAGCTCTTGGTACACGGGGCAAAGGTAGATACTCAGGTCCATGTGCTCGGTGCCACACACCACCGTTATGTCAGAGTTTTCTGGGTCAAAACAACAGGGGTATCATTTAAGTTTGGGGGGTCTTCAGAAACACAAGAACTTCCTAAATATATTACAGCCGTGTTGCTTCTCGGGACGGTTTTGGCCTAAAAGGCTCCGTCTCAAAGAGTGTAAAACCCCATCTGCACCCAACTTCAGGAACTGGTTAAATCAGGGGTGTCCAAACTTTTTCCATTTTGATATTTTTTACATTTAGGCCTCCACTCAGGGGGACCCCAAAGGGTTTTGGTCAAAAAAAATATTAAAAATGTGTCATTATTCAGTATTATTATTTGTATTACTATTTAAGTTTTAAATCTCTAGATCAGGGGTCACCAACCTTTTTGAAAGCAAGAGCTACTTCTTGGGTAGTGATTAATGCGAAGGGCTACCAGTTTGATACACACTTCAATAAATTGCCAGAAATAGCCAATTTGCTCAATTTACCTTTAACTCTATGTTATTATTAATAATTAATGACATTTACACTTAATTGAACGGTTTAAAAGAGGAGAAAACACGAAAAAAATGACAATTCTATTTTGAAACATAGTTTATCTTCAATTTTGACTCTTTAAAATTCAAAATGCAACCGAAAAAAAGAAGAAAAAAAACTAGCTAATTCGAATCTTTTTGAAAAAATTTAAAAAAGAATTTATGGAACATCATTAGTAATTTTTCCTGGTTAAGATTAATTTTAGAATTTTGATGACATGTTTTAAATAGGTTAAAATCCAATCTACACTTTGTTAGAATATATAACAAATTGGACCAAGCTATATTTCTAACAAAGACAAATCATTATTTCTTCTAGATTTTCCAGAACAAAAATTTAAAAATAAATTCAAAAGACTTTGAAATAAGATTCAAAATTGATTCTACAGATTTTCTAGATTTGCCAGAATAATTGTTTTGAATTTTAATCATAATAAGTTTGAAGAAATATTTCACAAGTATTCTTTGTTGAAAAAACAGAAGCTAAAATGAAGAATTAAATTAAAATGTATTTATTATTCTTTACAATAAAAAAAATAAATTTACTAACATTGATTTAAATTATCAGGAAAGAAGAGGAAGGAATTTAAAAGGTAAAAAGGTATATGTGTTTAAAAATCCTAAAATCATTTTTAAGGTTGTATTTTTTTCTCTAAAATTGTCTTTCTGAAAGTTGTAAGAAGCAAAGTCAAAAAATTAATGAATTTATTTAAACAAGTGAAGACCAAGTCTTTAAAATATTTTTTTCTATTTGAGTTTTGTCTCTCTTAGAATTAAAAATGTCGAGCAAAGCGAGACCAGCTTGCTAGTAAATAAATACAATTTAAAAAATAGAGGCAGCTCACTGGTAAGTGCTGCTATTTGAGCTACTTTTAGAACAATCCAGCGGGCTACTCATCTGGTCCTTACGGGCTACCTGGTGCCCGCGGGCACCACGTTGGTGACCCCTGCTCTAGATCAACACTAGGTATATCTATCTGTCAATATAACCTTTTTAAAGATTTAAGTTGTATGCTCTTTTTGTCTAAGAAAACCCTGTTTTTTTATGGAAAAAACACAAAATATGCAATATTTTCACCCAATAACATTTTTAAGTGGAATATTTGAGATTATATAATAATGGGAGCCTTAAAAAGGTCAATAACTCATAACACCATTGATTTTAATTCATTATTATTTTTGAGCAATGACCCTTAAAAAGAAATCACACTAAAATTATTGGGGATCCAAAAGGGTCCTACTCATTAAAGTGTTAAAAAATAAATTATATTTTTTTTCTACTGGGAGGGGCGGCGTGGCGAAGTTGGTAGAGTGGCCGTGCCAGCAATCGGAGGGTTGCTGGTTACTGGGGTTCAATCCCCACCTTCTACCATCCTAGTCACGTCCGTTGTGTCCTTGGGCAAGACACTTCACCCTTGCTCCTGATGGGTCGTGGTTAGGGCCTTGCATGGCAGCTCCCGCCATCAGTGTGTGAATGTGTGTGTGAATGGGTGAATGTGGAAATAGTGTCAAAGCGCTTTGAGTATCTTGAAGGTAGAAAAGCGCTATACAAGTATAACCCATTTATTTATTTATTTACTGTTTACTTTTGACACAATAATCTCGAGATCAACTTCAGGTTTATCCGTCAATTATAAGTTTTTTATGTTTTTTTGTTTGTTCGTTTCAGGCCCTTCTTTAAAAAAAAAACAGCTTAGTTTTTTATATGGCAAACACAAAATATGCAACATTTTCCTCCAAAAAATATCTCAAAGTGGAATATTTAATGTGACGTAATTGGAGATTTAAATAGGTCAGTAATTCATGACACTGATTTTGATTAATATTATTTTTTAAAGAAAGAAACAGCCTGCAAGGCAACTTTGTGTTAGTAGAGTAAACATTGCAACGTTTTCTTGTTACATTTCACCTGTTTGCTCTTTTATACCACTTTATATGTTTTTTTATTTTTTTCAATCGTATTTTTAAAATGTGCCGTGGGGCCGTTAAAAAATGACCTGCGGGCCGCAAATGGCCCCCGGGCCGCACTTTGGACACCCCTGGGTTAAATGAACTTGTGAACGTAATGACTCTTGAAAAAATAAGATTTATAAACTCTACAAATATTTGTAGTGTAATAATGCTCATTGTCATTTCTGTATTATTATTTATTTCACTAACTGCTTCTTTGCTATCACTTTTACCATCATATTTATACATATCCTATTTGCTGATGTTGCTCTATTATTGTTGTTGTTGTTGTTATTGTTGTGTTGGCTGTTGTTGTTGTTGTCTCTATGCCTTATCCCCCTCTTGTACCCACAATTTCCCCCTCTGTCTTCCTTTTTTCCTCTTTCTATCCCCTCCTGCCCCGGCCCGGCTGCACCAAATAATACTATATAAACCCATTTAATAATCCATCCATCCATCCATTTTCTACCGCTTATTCCCTTCGGGGTCGCGGGGGCGCTGGAGCCTATCTCAGCTACAATCGGGCGGAAGGCGGGGTACACCCTGGACAAGTCGCCACCTCATCGCAGGGCCAACACAGATAGACAGACAACATTCACACTCACATTCACACACTAGGGCCAATTTTAGTGTTTAATAATGTCAAATACAAATAAGGCAACAAGAGAAGTATCCCATACACTTTTGTAAAGTAAATTTGTACAGCCGATATGGGCATCTACATCAACTATATGATTTGCCTGAGAAGCTGAACAGGACAAAAAAAATTTAAAAATTCAATAAAAAATAAATGAATAAACGCTACAAATATGAATAAATGGGAACTAACCTGTAAGCCTTTACTGACATAAATTGAATCATAACCTATAGACATTTTTTTTAAATTGCTGTATCTTTTTTGTATGTTAATTCCTTTTTTTATGTTATTTTTTGTATTGTTCCCACACTACTATTGATTTTTTTGTGTCACTTTTGATATGGTTTTGTCACGGTTTATATATATTTTTTTTTTTTTACAACTGATCAAGCCACGAAAATGTGACTTTCTTCTTCTCTTTTAAGTGTGAAGGGTGGAGAGGTCCCCCGGAGGTGATCTGGTGATCACTTACTGAGGATCCTTGATGCCGAGGAATATTCATCCATCTTGCTATGGTCTGGAAGATCTGCTGATCATGAGCCAGTGCAGGATGGATGGATATATACAATATCTAGGTACTTTTTCTAATAACGTCCATACTGTAAACCTTGAGTTGTTAAAGCCCAAGTGCACCTCTCTCCTCAAGCGTGCATGTGAGTGCGGCTGAGTGGATGTGTGCATGTATGAAGTGTCTGAGTGAGCAAAGTATGACTTTAAAATGGGATTTTCACTGGAAAATTCAATAAAATATATTTGCAAAGGGAAAAAAAACTAAACAAGACAACAACAATGTGTAAACAATTAACTTTAAGTGTGACGGTATGAGATCTGTACGTACCAGGTGGTCTGTTTGTGGGGCTAGTAATGCATTCTGCTGGAATCTGAGCCTCGGTCCTCAAAATGAGTCCAAGCTGGCACACAAGGAGGACCAACCTTGTTACCCTGGACAAATCAGCAGAAAAGAAAGAAGAACTTAAGTACAGTAAATAAATATCCACATCATTGCAACATGAGGATCCATGCACAAAAAATTTTTGTTTTAAGTCTATTAAATTGAACAAACCCTCTCCAAATTTCATTTTAAAATATAATTTACGTAAAACTATAAGCCATGATGAGATAAAAACAAGCATTTTTTTTAAAAGAAAGAGGTCTCACCTGTAAATCCTCATATTGCGTCTCCCAGTGGTGCACCACCAAAGACTCATTTATACTGTCGCCGACAGGGCGTGTGTGGCAGTCCATCGGACAATAGCGCAACATGAGCTGTAACTTTAACATCGCCGTTTTGTTTCTACATTTTATACCTTGAAATTAGAATACTCTTCCAATGCAATTCATCAGCGGCCAACATTACGTACACCGAATAACATTCAATACCATAATTCTGGCATGTGTAAGGACAGTCATGCTCCGTCGGAGAAGTACTGCCCGCACTAAGCAATATGTTCCAGTATTCATTATACAGTTTGCAGCGATGAAAGAGAAGTGCATTGAACGTTTTTCTAATGTTTCGGTCTTCTCAGGTTTGCCCAATGACATAATTCAATGTTCTCCACAAATTTCACTCAGACATTAGCATTTGTGTCAATGCAGAATTGTTGGTGCTCGTATAGCTAGATAGATAGATTACGATT
Organism: Entelurus aequoreus; assembly: GCF_033978785.1. Classification (NCBI taxonomy): domain Eukaryota; kingdom Metazoa; phylum Chordata; class Actinopteri; order Syngnathiformes; family Syngnathidae; genus Entelurus; species Entelurus aequoreus. The sequence goes on from NC_084740.1 coordinate 505,377, forward strand.
CTGATTACGATTCTTGGGATGGTGATTCCATTTGGAATCGATTCTCAATTCAACATGATTCTCGTAATATATTATTTTGGTCTACAAATGCCAATGACATATTTTGCCTGAACATTTTTTTCCTTTTTTTAAATGATCACCGAATGTTAATTCATCGAGTAAAAATGGCAGCTTTACAATACTTAGGGTAGAAATTTACAAAGACATTAAGAAGACATACAAAAACCATACTAAAAAAAGGAAAACCAAAAAATTTATTAAATCAATAATAGTATCAAAATAATATGATAGTATAAAAGAATCAATAATAATATAATCATCAATATAGCTGTTTATTGCTGTTGATCCAAAAATTAATTCTTAAAAAGAAAAATTACATATATATATATATATATATATATATATATATATGTGTGTGTGTGTGTGTGTGTATATATATATACTGTATATATGTGTATGTATATATATATATATATATATATATATATATATATATATATATATATATATATATGTGTGTGTGTGTGTGTGTGTGTATATATATATATATACTGTATATATGTGTATATATATATATATATATATATATATATATATATATATATATATATATATATATATATATATATATATATATATATATATATATATATATATATATATATATATATATATACTGTATATATGTGTATGTATATATATATATATATATATATATATATATATATATATATATATATATATATATATAATATATAATATATTGATCACCCCCGGTTGGGTCGCTTGGAGGAGGGCGTATGACCAGTTGAGAGACCCGAAACGCCCGGTGAATCCAAGAGGTCACTGAGGATGTGTCCAGACTAAGCATCAGTAGATGTATGTACACAGTATATATATATATATATATATATATATATATATATATATATATATATATATATATATATATATATATATATATATATATATATATATATATATATATGTACAGTTGTGCTCATAGGTTTACATACCCTGGTAGAATTTATGATTTCTTGGCCATTCTTCAGAGAATATGAATGATAACACAAAAACCTTTCTTCCACTCATGCTTAATGCTTGTGTGAAGCTATTTATTGGCAAACAACTGTGTTTACGCTTTTAAAAACAAATTGACATAAGAAAGTACCCAAATGACCCTGATCAAAAGTTTACATACCCCAGTGACTTTGATCTTATAACATGCACAAAAGTTGACACAAACAGGTTTGAATGGCTAATCAAGGTTCCAATCCTCACCTGTGACATGTGTGTTTGTAATTAATGTGTGTGTATAAAAGGTCAGTGAGTTTCTGGGCTTCTGACAGACCATTGCATCTTTCATCCAGTGCTGCACAGATGTTTCTGGATTCTGAGTCATGGGGAAGGCAAAAGAATTGTCAAAGGATCTGCGAGAAAAAGGTAATTAAACTGCATAAAACAGGAAAGGGGTATAAAAAGATATCCAAGGAATTGAGAATGTCAATCAGCAGTGTTCAAACACTGATTAAGAAGTGGAAAATGAGGGATTCAGGTAGACCAGCAAAGATTTCAGCCACAACTGCCAGGAAAATTGTTCGAGATTCAAAGAAAAATCCACAAATAACTTCAGCTGAAATACAGGACTCTCTGAAAAATGGTGGTGTGACTGTTTCAAGATGCACAATAAGGAGGCACTTAAGGAAAAATGGGCTGCATAGTATATATATATATATATATATATATATATATATATATATATATATATATATATATATATTATATATATATATATATATATATATATATATATATATATATATATATATATATATATATATATATATATATATATATATATATATATGTATGTATGTATGTATATATATATATATATATATATATATCCATCCATCCATCCATCCATCTTCCTCCGCTTATCCGAGGTCGGGTCGCGGAGGAAGGAGCCTAAGCAGGGAAACCCAGACTTCCCTCTCCCCAGCCACTTCGTCCAGCTCCTCCCGGGGGATCCCGAGGCATTCCCAGGCCAGCCGGGAGACATAGTCTTCCCAACGTGTCCTGGGTCTTCCCCGTGGTCTCCTACCGGTTGGACGTGCCCTAAACACCTCCCGAGGGAGGCGTTCGGGTGGCATCCTGACCAGATGCCCGAACCACCTCATCTGGCTCCTCTCGATGTGGAGGAGCAGTGGCTTTACTTTGAGCTCCCCCCGGATGGCAGAGCTTCTCACCCTATCTCTAAGGGAGAGCCCCGCCACCCGGCGGAGGAAACTCATTTCGGCCGCCTGTACCCGTGATCTTGTCCTTTCGGTCATGACCCAAAGCTCATGACCATAGGTGAGGATGGGAACGTAGATCGACCGGTAAATTGAGAGCTTTGCCTTCCGGCTCAGCTCCTTCTTCACCACAACGGACCGATACAGCGTCCGCATTACTGAAGACGCCGCACCGATCCGCCTGTCGATCTCACGGTCCACTTTTCCCCCACTCGTGAACAAGACTCCTAGGTACTTGAACTCCTCCACTTGGGGCAGGGTCTCCTCCCCAACCCGGAGATGGCACTCCACCCTTTTCCGGGCGAGAACCATGGACTCGGACATGGAGGTGCTGATTCTCATCCCAGTCGCTTCACACTCGGCTGCGAACCGATCCAGTGAGAGCTGAAGATCCTGGCCAGATGAAGACATCAGGACCACATCATCTGCAAAAAGCAGAGACCTAATCCTGCAGCCACCAAACCAGATCCCCTCAACGCCCTGACTGCGCCTAGAAATTCTGTCCATAAAAGTTATGAACAGAATCGGTGACAAAGGGCAGCCTTGGCGGAGTCCAACCCTCACTGGAAACGTGTCCGACTTACTGCCGGCGATGCGGACCAAGCTCTGGCACTGATCGTACAGGGAGCGGACAGCCACAATCAGACAGTCCGATACCCCATACTCTCTGAGCACTCCCCACAGGACCTCCCAAGGGACACAGTCGAATGCCTTCTCCAAGTCCACAAAGCACATGTAGACTGGTTGGGCAAACTCCCATGCACCCTCAAGGACCCTGCCGAGAGTATAGAGCTGGTCCACAGTTCCACGACCAGGACGAAAACCACACTGTTCCTCCTGAATCCGAGGTTCGACTATCCGGCGTAGCCTCCTCTCCAGTACACCCGAATAGACCTTACCGGGAAGGCTGAGGAGTGTGATCCCACGATAGTTGGAACACACCCTCCGGTTCCCCTTCTTAAAGAGAGGAACCACCACCCCGGTCTGCCAATCCAGAGGTACCGCCCCCGATGTCCACGCGATGCTGCAGAGTCTTGTCAACCAAGACAGCCCCAAAGCATCCGGAGCCTTAAGGAACTCCGGGCGGATCTCATCCACCCCCGGGGCCTTGCCACCGAGGAGCTTTTTAACTACCTCAGCAACCTCAGCCCCAGAAATAGGAGAGCCCACCACAGATTCCCAAGGCACTGCTTCCTCATAGGAAGACGTGTCGGTGGGATTGAGGAGGTCTTCGAAGTATTCCCTCCACCGATCCACAACATCCGCAGTCGAGGTCAGCAGAACACCATCCGCACCATACACGGTGTTGATAGTGCACTGCTTCCCCTTCCTGAGGCGGCGGATGGTGGTCCAGAATCGCTTCGAAGCCGTCCGGAAGTCGTTTTCCATGGCCTCGCCGAACTCCTCCCATGTCCGAGTTTTTGCCTCTGCGACCGCTGTAGCCGCACACCGCTTGGCCTGTCGGTACCTGTCTGCTGCCTCCGGAGTCCCATGAGCCAAAAGAACCCGATAGGACTCCTTCTTCAGCTTGACGGCATCCCTCACCGCCGGTGTCCACCAACGGGTTCTAGGATTACCGCCACGACAGGCACCAACTACCTTGCGGCCACAGCTCCAATCAGCCGCCTCGACAATAGAGGTGCGGAACATGGTCCACTCGGACTCAATGTCCAGCACCTCCCTCGTGACATGTTCAAAGTTCTTCCGGAGGTGGGAATTGAAACTCTCTCTGACAGGAGACTCTGCCAGACGTTCCCAGCAGACCTTCACAATGCGTTTGGGCCTGCCAGGTCTGTCTGGCATCCTCCCCCACCATCGTAGCCAACTCACCACCAGGTGGTGATCGGTAGAAAGCTCCGCCCCTCTCTTCACCCGAGTGTCCAAAACATGAGGCCGCAAATCCGATGACACAACCACAAAGTCGATCATGGAACTGCGGCCTAGGGTGTCCTGGTGCCAAGTGCACATATGGACACCCTTATGCTTGAACATGGTGTTTGTTATGGACAATCTGTGACGAGCACAAAAGTCCAATAACAAAACACCACTCGGGTTCAGATCCGGGCGGCCATTCTTCCCAATCACGCCTCTCCAGGTTTCACAGTCGTTGCCAACATGAGCGTTGAAGTCACCCAGTAGGACAAGGGAATCACCCGGGGAAGCACTTTCCAGTACTCCCTCGAGTGTATCCAAAAAGGGTGGGTACTCTGAACTGCTGTTCGGTGCGTAAGCACAAACAACAGTCAGGACCTGTCTCCCCACCCGAAGACGGAGGGAGGTTACCCTCTCGTCCACCGGGTTAAACTCCAACGTGCAGGCTTTGAGTCGGGGGGAAACAAGAATTGCTACCCCAGCTCGTCGGCTCTCACTGCGTGCAACGCCAGTGTGGAAGAGAGTCCAGCCCCTCTCGAGAGAACTGGTTCCAGAGCCCTTGCTGTGCGTCGAGGTGAGTCCGACTATATCCAGCCGGAACTTCTCTATCTATATATATATATGTTTGTATATATATATATATATATATATATATATATATATATATATATATATATATATATATATATATATATATATATATATATATATATATATATATATATATATATACATACATATACATGTATATGTATATAAATATATCAGTGTATATACATATATATATATATATATATATATATATATATATATATATATATATATATATATATATATATATACATATATATATATATATATATATATATATATATATATATATATATACATATATATATATATATATATATATATATATATATATATATATATATATATATATATATATATATATATATATATATATATACACTACCGTTCAAAAGTTTGGGGTCACATTGAAATGTCCTTATTTTTGAAGGAAAAGCACTGTACTTTTCAATGAAGATAACTTAAAACTAGTCTTAACTTTAAAGAAATACACTCTATACATTGCTAATGTGGTAAATGACTATTCTAGCTGCAAATGTCTGGTTTTTGGTGCAATATCTACATAGGTGTATAGAGGCCCATTTCCAGCAACTATCACTCCAGTGTTTTAATGGTACAATGTGTTTGCTCATTGGCTCAGAAGGCTAATTGATGATTAGAAAACCCTTGTGCAATCATGTTCACACATCTGAAAACAGTTTAGCTCGTTACAGAAGCTACAAAACTGACCTTCCTTTGAGCAAATTGAGTTTCTGGAGCATCACATTTGTGGGGTCAATTAAACGCTCAAAATGGCCAGAAAAAGAGAACTTTCATCTGAAACTCGACAGTCTATTCTTGTTCTTAGAAATGAAGGCTATTCCACTAAATTTATTGGGTGACCCCAAACTTTTGAACAGTAGTGTATATATATATATACATATGTATATGTATGTATGTGTGTATATATATATATATATATATTTATAAAGTTTGGACACACCTTCTCATTTCAATGCGTTGTCTTTATTTTTATGTATGTATGTACTGTATGTATGTACTGTATGTATGTATGTATGTATGTATGTATGTGTACATTGTCACTGAAGGCATCAAAACTATGACACCTGTGAAGTGAAAAACCTTTTCAGGTGACTACCTCTTGAAGCTCATCGAGAGAATGCCAAGAGAATGCAAAGCAGTAATCAGAGCAAAGGGTGGCTATTTTGAAGAAACTAGAATATAAAACATGTTTTCAGTTATTTCACCTTTTTTTGTTAAGTACGTACTCCACATGGGTTCATTCATAGTTTTGATGCCTTCAGTGACAATCTACAGTGTAAATAGTCATAAAAATTAAAAAAAACACATTGAATGAGAAGGTGTGTCCAAACCTTTGGCCTGTACTATATATATATATATATATATATATATATATATATATATATATATATATATATATATATATATATATATATATATATATATATATATATATATATATATATATATATATATATATATATATATATATATATATATATATATATATATATATATATATATATATATATATATATATATATATATATATATATATATATATATATATATATATATATATATATATATATATATATATATATATATATATATATATATATTGATATATATATATATATATATATATTTATATATATATATATATATATATATATATATATATATATATATATATATATATATATATATATATATATATATATATATATATATATATATATATATATATATATTGATACATGTTGCCCTGATGTGGGAACTGAGGCGAGCATGTCGTTGTGGCTTGTGCAGCCCTTTGAGACACTTGTGATTTAGGGCTATTTAAGTAAACTTTGATTCAATTGACTTTGATTGATGATCCTTGAAAATGATGTATCAATTTAGAATCTGAAGAAAAATTGAGATTTGAATGTCAAGAAATATTTTGAGCACCCCTAGTACATACATACATTACGTATCTACATTGATACGTACATTAATATGGATCCATACATACCATACTTTTCGGGCTATAGTGCGCATCGGTATTCAAACCGCATCTACCAAATTTTAGAATAAATAAATATTTTTTGCATATATTAGCCGCATCGGACCAAAAGCCAGTACAAACGATTTTGTAAATGTTTATTTACATACCTTAATTGTTTCCAAACGGCACCTGTCACACGGCAGTAAAACAGCTGATCAAACAAAACAGAAGTCATCATCATGGACCCACTTGCTGTGGAAGCTTGCACTCCAATCAGCTTAACAGACTTAATAACTCCACGGTGACGTCTTGGTGCGTTTACGAAACTGAAGCAACACAAACTGATTGCCATTGTAAGGTAATACTACTAACACAGACACTTGTAAACATGTTAGCATAAACGCTAATGCAAACGAAGCTAGCTTGATTAGATTACGATAGCACATACAAATATGCATTAAAACACTCCTACAGACATCAGACACGGGACGGTTTAGTAAGTATGGATTGTTTTAGTTATATTGTAAAACTTACAAACGTAGCTTGGAGTGATGAATAAATTATTATTTCCAGCAGAAAGGCTATAGACGAATGATACAGGAAACGGGATATGCTTCCGGTTCAATGCACAAAACAGGAAGTACATTTTCAATCCGCATCACCAACACTGAGCGAACTCGTCCAAAAGATGGCGGCATAGCTCAAACAATAACACACCTTTTCAGTGTCTCTGTCGGTGTTGAGAATTGTTTGTTGAATACAAAACCTGCTTGGCACTCGGCATCAAGGGTTGGAATTGGGGGTTAAATCACCAACAATGATTCCCGGGGGCGGCCACCGCTGCTGCTCACTGCTCCCCTTACCTCCCAGGGGGTGATCAAGGGTGATGGGTCAAATGCAGAGAATAATTTTGCCACACCTAGTGTGTGTGTGACAATCATCGGTACTGTAACTTTTAACATGATGGCCGCTCACGAACAAAATTCCGTAAATTAGCCACACCATTTTATAAGCCGCAAGGTCAAAGCGATGGAAAAAGTAGGGGCTTACACTTCGAAAAACACTGTACATATCAATCGAATTACTAGGCGTTTCCAATCTTTTGACTGATACTGTTCATTATCCACAATTTGTAATGCATTACATTAAACCATATTTAGAACTTTTTTATTTTTTTATTAACGTTATTATCGCATGTTACATACGTATATAGTCTCCTTTTGTTTGTGGGTGCATGTGTGTGTGTGTGTGCATGTGTGTGTGTGTGTGTGTGTGTGTGTGTGCATGTGTGTGTGTATGTGTGTGTGTGTGTGTGTGCAGTGCATAAGGGCGGTGCAAGTGTTGCATAGGCAACAGTAACATTACAAAACAAAGTTATCCTTTGCACGGTCCTGTGAGAAGAACAATTCAGATCTTTTGATGTGATAAAAGTGTGCTTAGTGCTGGGCAACCCTTCATAATGGAGACTCTTTTGTTATGGCCTCTGGCTGTAAACTGTAAAAAAAAAAAAAAAAAAAATACTGTCAAAGGAATATGTTGTCACTGTTCTGAACAGTCCATGAGAAGCAAACACCCATCTGGGAGGAATCCATTTTTTCTTTGTGTGGCATCCCCAGGAAAAGGGTCAGGGACTTCAATAGCTGTACCGGTCCCTGATGAGTACTGCCACAATACGCCGAGAGGATACCCTCTGGAAAATGAAAGGTGCCTATTACGATACACTGAGCAGATCGCCTTACAAATGCCAAATATTAATCCCTTTTGTTACAGAAATACAAAAAAATGCATTTATCTGTGAGCCATGCCCCTAAAGGCCCATTATGTTGTCTTCAACCCGAAAGCAATAAATCTTGCCACTCTTGTATAAATGCGTGTATAGACTGAGATCCCAAAAGTAAATAAATAAAAGTCGAACTCTTTTCTCAGTATTCCGCTCAAAACACAAACATTAAAATACTTGCAAATGTGCTGTTCATGTTTGCATGTGTGTTATGTTTTCCTGTTGTGTGCTTTCATGCTGTCATGCGGCAGTGAGTGTGACCTCAGGGACAAAGGCATGCATGGATGTCAGTGGCGGGCCGTGCGTTTTCCCACCTAGGCCTTCAGTGATGTCCGACTTCAATGATTACCTCTCAAAATACCATAATCGATGTCACCACATGACCAATGCTAGAGAAATACTATACGGGAACACATTCACGCACTACTGTGGGGTTGGCCGACATCGTCTCACAAGATTTAGTTTCTCTTTAAATATCCTTCCTGAAAATGGCCTTGCAAATACAAACCCCGTTTCCATATGAGTTGGGAAATTGTGGTAGATGTAAATATAAACGGAATACAATGATTTGCAAATCATTTTCAACCCATGTTCAGTTAAATATGCTACAAAGACAACATATTTGATGTTCAAATTGATAAACTTTTTTTTTTTTTGCAAATAATCATTAACTTTAGAATTTGATGCCACTGTATCAAAAACCGACATCAATCTCAACTTGGGTTCATCGACATGCGGTCAGGGTAGGCATGATGGAAAAAAAATTATAAATATAATAAATATAAATATAATAATAATAAAAACTGAAAATAAATAGGAATATTTGTCTATCAAACTGTGTTAAAAATGTATTTTCTGTCATTAAAATCTCTTTTTAACATTTTAACATTGATGTCTGACGTGGAAGTCGATTGGAGCTAAACATTTCAACAACATGCACGGTTATTGGGATTCATCTATCATTAATCATCTGCCATGTAGTGTGTGTGTGTGTGTGTGTGTGTGTGTGTGTGTGTGTGTGTGTGTGTGTGTGTGTGTGTGTGTGTGTGTGTGTGTGTGTGTGTGTGTGTGTGTGTGTGTGTGTGTGTGTGTGTGTGTGTGTGTGTGTGTGTGTGTGTGTGTGTGTGTGTGTGTGTGTGGAAAAGTGGGTTACTTGTGTATTTTCTGAATATTTAGCTTTGAATTTGGTAAAAAATTAAATTTAGGTTTAATTATATTTAATGTTTATATTTAACATTTTTAATTATATTCAACATTTGTATTTAACATTTAGATTTACATTAAACATTTATTTTTAGATATATATTAAACATTTATTTTTAGATTTGACATTATTTTACATATACATATACTTAGATGTATTAATTATATTTAACATTTATATTCAGATTAAAAAATTTTATTTTACATTTTCGATTTTATATTCAGATTTAACATTGAGTTAGATGTAACGTTTATATTTGTCATTTATATTTAGATTCAACATTAATATTAAACATTTAGATTTATCATTTATATTTAGATTCAACATTCATATTTAGATTAAACATTAGTATTTAACATTTAGATTTAATGTTTACATTTAACATTTAGATTTAGATTCAACAATTCATATTTATATTTAACGTTTACATTTACATTTTAGATTTACATTTAACATTTATATTTACATTCAACATTTCATGTATATTTAAGATTCATATTTAAATTAAACATTTATATTTGGATTTAATATTCATGATTAGATTCAACATTAAAATGGCTACTTCAAATTTTGATTTAGCATTTATGTTTAAAATTTAGATGTAATATTTATATGCAACATTTAGATTTAGATTTAACATTAATATTTACATTTAATGTTTATATTTAGATTTTACATTTAGATTTAACATTAATATTTACATTCAACATTTGTATTCATATTTAATATTCATATTTACATTAAAATTGTATATTTGAAATGTATATCTAACATTTAATCTTAATATTTGTATTTAACATTTACATTCATATCTACAATTTTGAATCATCATTTATATTTAGATAAAACCTTTAGATTTAACATTTATACTTAACATAAATATTTAACATTTATATTTAGCATTTAAATTTCATATTTAAATGTATTATCTATATTCAATTTTTAGATTGAGATTTACCATTTATATTTAGTATTTTACATTTAAATTTACAATTTAAATTAAGATTTAACATTTAGATTTAACATTTACTTTTAACATTTAGATATATTTGTTATATTTATATTTAACATTTACGTACGTTAAGAGTAAGCAATTATATTTAACATTTCAAGTTGATATTCAGATTTAACATTAAGGTTAGATTTAACATTTATATTTAACATTTATAATTATCAATTTGAACATTTAGATTTAATACTTAGATTCAACATTTTGTCACGACTTGCCACACCACGGCGTGCCTTATTTTGAGTTTCTTGGTGATTTTCTGGTTGTAGTTTCAGTTCCTTTCTTGCACTCTTATTTTGTGTTTTTTCACTTCCTGTTTCCCCTTTCCGGCAGCAGCTTAACGCCTGCCTTTGAGCACTTTTCTCCTCACCGGTTTTCTCTTTGTAATCAGCACGATATAAACTGAGCTTGAGACACCGTTGGGGTTCGGGACATTATTCTCTATCCACTGGTGACCATAGACAACCCTTTCCTTGCCCACCTCGGGTACGCTCGTACTTTGTGGACACCATCTGCTCCACGTTTCCTGTGAGTGTTTTTGCTGGATTCTGCATTTTGTTTTGTTTTCTTCATAGTCTGTCTGGTCAAAGCACTTCCGTGTTGCTCTCGCTTTTTGTTCGTTTAATCAATAAATACCCTTTTTATTTTTTACTGCACGCTGCCTCCTCGTTCGTCAGCGTTTTTGAAAATCACTACACCCTCCGTCATCTTTCACGATGCAGCGTTTGACACATTTGGATGCCACATGTATCATTTATATTTACATTAATATTTAACATTTATATAAAAGTTAAAGTACCAATGATTGTCACACACACGAGGTGTGGTGAAATTATTCCCTGCATTTGACCCATCACCCTTGATCACCCCCCGGGAGGTGAGGGGAGCAGTGAGCAGCAGCGGTGGCCAGTGCCCGGGAATCATTTTTGGTGATTTAACCCCCAATTCCAACCCTTGATGCTGAGTGCCAAGCAGGGAGGTAATGGCTCCCATTTTTATAGTCTTTGGTATGACTCGGCCGGGGTTTGAACTCACGACTTACCGATCTCAGGGCGGACATTCCACATTTAGATTTAGATTTAACATTCATATTTATATTTAAATTATTTATTTAGTATTTGGATTTAGCATTTATATTTAACATTTTAGATGTAATATTTACATTCGACATTTAGATTTAGAGACAGCATTGCTATTTATATTTAACGTTTATATTTACGGGCCCAAACGCATTGTGTATTGTTTATATTTATACTTGCGGAATTGTGTTAAACTACTTATGGTAACATAAGCTAGCCAGTATGGTTCTTGTTTATATTTTTTGTTTTGAAAAATGTTACTGTGAGGAAGTTGCAAACAGCACCTTTTAACATTAAGATGTAGATTTAACATTCATATTTGACATTTGTGTTTATATTTAACATTCATATTTAGATTTGTCATTCATATTTAGTTGAGTTGAGTTTGAGTTTATTTGGAACATGCATGCATACAACATGATGCATCACACATGCATGGATACAACATGATACATCACAATTTCCAGTTTTCTCTATTCAACATGTTCGAAAAGGAGTAGCAAGAAGCAGAGCTTATTTAATCCAACCCCTTTTCCTTTACTTTCTAAAACTTTATTCACTTCCTGTTCTCAATTTATTCACAATATACTCCATAAGTAATAACAATAAAAATAAATAAGTAATTAGTTAAGTAAGTTTCATATGGTGAGATAAGTAAGTTTATCTACAAAATGAATGGATGGATGAGATAAATTCAGAATTTTTATCATGGTTCTTCTTCTTTGTACTTTGTAAACACTTTAAGTTTGAATAGTTTCTTGAAGTGGATCATATTAGTACATTGTTTGATTTCTTTGCTTAATCCATTCCATCATTTAATTCCACATACTGATATACTGAAGGTCTTAAGTGTTGTACGTGCATACAAATGTTTTAAATTACATTTTCCTCTAAGGTTATATTTCTCCTCTTTTGTTGAGAAGAATTGTTGTATATTCTTGGGTAGCAGATTGCAGTTTGCTTTGTGTACCATTTTAGCTGTTTGCAAATTCACTATGTCGTGGAATATTTAACATTTACATTTGTCATTTAGATTTATCATCTTTTACATTTATACTAACATTTAGATTTGATCATTTAGATTTAGCAGTTTCATTCACCATTTAATTTCTACCTCAAATGAGAAAAATGTGCAAAAAGTGACCTAAATGTTAGAAAACAAATACAAATGTGCAGGGGCGCCGAAAAGGGGGGGTAAAGGAGACGGATTCTAGGGGCCCATGATGGAGGGGGGCCCAGAGAGGCCCCTAATGATGATGAAATTATAATACAGGAAAAATAATGACACTAAGTTATTAACTAACATATAATCACACATGTTTTATTTTCCATGTCCTGGTAACAATACCCCCCCGCTGTGTTGGGGGCCCGGTAAATATTCTTTTCATGGGGCCCAAAATTCCTAGCGGCGCCCCTGCAAATGTGAGAGAAGTGAGCTAAATATTCAAAAAATAAATCTGCTAGAAAAGTGTGATTTTTAGTTTTTACATTAGGTACCATTTCTGAGGGGACCCCTGCATATAATCATATGTATGCTTGTTCTTTATTCGAGCAAGAATTCCATTTCAAAATAAAATGTATATTTGTATACAATGAGGTGTAATTTACTATCAAAGTGACAGTAATAGCATAACCTTGTCCATAAATGAGTGAATGTAAGAAACACACAATATCGTTTACAGTAATTCGGACTGAGTCGAACGAAGAGGTGGGGGCGGTACTAACCGTTCAAGTCATTTTGCCGTAGAACTTGTTTCTGCTGCCATCTTGTGGCGGTATTGAAGACTGTTGAAGAAGAAAGCAGAGATACGAACATGTCTCTTTAAAAAAAGGAACAAAGTGTCTAGTTTTGAGGACATTTATTTAAAAAAAAATCTAACGACACAATACAATGGCGTAGATACTCCTTAAATACAAGAAATACTAGCTTCTGAATTTGGGTTTCTTTGGTGCAAACCATTCCAAGCAGCCTGTTCAGTTGTGATGAAAACATAAATCAACGTCAATACATTTTGCTCACACAATTTATTCAATAAAATTGTCAGCATAATTTGCTGTAAAAAAATTAATAAATAAATAAATAAAAGATAAAAAATCAGTTGACAAAATTCAAACGCAAACAATTTAGTTACATAAATTGAGTGTCCAAAAAGAAAGCTTTGGTAATAAAGACACATATTAACCACTACGGATCACCAAACTAATCAATGGAAACAACAAAACCAATGGGACTGATTGATTATTTAAAAACATTATTGGGAATTTGATCAGCGTTTAGAGTTTTGCCAGACATGGAACTGTGATTTAGTTTTGGCTTTTTCCATCTTAATTGTCCCGAAATATTTACCATAATTTGACCGATAAGTACACCAACAGACGGTTGTGAATAGTGACAAATATGTGCCTCATAATTTCGGGTCATAATATATATTTTACATGCTCAATATGTCACATGAGAACTGATGAGTAATAATGCCATATAAACATATTGTAAATAGAATAAAACTGTTAAGTAGAAGTGCATGAAAACTTTTTGAGCCACAGGTTGGAAACCCAATTTAATCATATTTAAAGAATAAAACTAAAGTTTATACATTTTGTAAAATTTGGGATTATTGATGTTAAGAAAGATGCAACACTGAAAAAAGTCACATTGTTTTTATTCACCTATTTAAACAAACGAAGGATAAACTTTGAAGTAAACATTGGAAAATTATTGATAAAGTGACCAACCAAGAACATCATAAATGTCAGAAAATCAAACCTATAAATTATTTGTATAATTACTTTACAGAATCTCATTCATGGTAATCCAGTCCACAAAATACATTACAGGTAGTCACACTATTAATTTTAGATTTTAACTATTTCACTTATTTGTGGTTATTAATAATTCGTAAAAAAAATAAAAAAAATCTTTAAAACGTTCAAAATAAATGACCATAACAGTAGGCCCTTGCCACCTGCCGGATCTTTCCTCCGCTACGGTGTCTGCTGGGCGTGACGCACCGGACCGCTAACGGCCGTAACAAAGGCACACCAAAATATACCGGCATGGCGGTATTGTCTCAAATACCGCTTTCTAAAATATACCAGTATAAACTTTAACACCGCAATACCGCCCAGCCCTACTTACAGTATAAATACTTTGTAGGGAGCAACAGAAGCCTCGATTCAGCTTCATGGCGACGACTACTCCGTGACTACGCAACACACCGTAGCCTATACACTACTGCCATTTAATGTCTTAGAATTGCAACTGTATGCAAAGTTTACTAATACTTATACACTTTTGAAACACGCTCACATGTGCGTTGCTAAGGGTTAAATGAACAATAGCCATATTTAGGAACCTTAAGTTAGGGGAAAGGCTTCTAAGTCACATGGTTGATTGATTGATTGAGACTTTTATTAGTAGGTTGCACAGTGAAGTACATATTCCGTACAATTGACCACTAAATGGTAACACCCGAATAAGTTTTTCCACTTAAATTGATTCATGATACAGATATATACGATCATATATACTAGCAACCCAGCAGTACAATTTGTGGCTATGAAGAGAATATTTCACCACATATAGAACAATTATAAGGTTTTGTGTGCTCTCGCCATGTGTCTTATCATATTTGACTTTTGCGAGAATCTTATACCACAAATAGAACAACTAAAAGGTTTTTCTCCTGTGTGCGTTCTCAGGTGTTGTACCATATTTGACTTTACAGAGAATCTTTCGCCGCACCATGAACAACTAAAAGGCTTTTCGCCCGTGTGCGTTCTCATGTGTCTTATTACAGATGACTTTTTGTAAAAGCTTTTCCAGCACACCGAACAACTATAAGGTGTTTCTCCTGTGTGTATTCTCATGTGTGTTACCATAGTTGACTTATGGGAGATTTTTTTACCACATACCGAACAACTAAAAGGTTTTTCTCCGGTGTGCGTTGTCATGTGTGACGCCACCGCTGATCTATCCGTTAATCTTTTACCACAAACTGAACAACTGAAGGGCTTTTTTCTTGTGTGTGTTCTCCGGTGAACGTTCCCTAAAACCCCCTGGTTTTTACCCATCTGCTTTTCAGAGTGTTTGTTGTCAGTTTGAGTTCTCATATCACCTTTACAGTCTGCATCGCTGCTCAAAGGTTCTTTGGCGGCGTCCCCGTCTTTAGGAGAGTATGATGTCGTGCCATCGCTATTTGATAGATGTGATCCTCCACAGTGGTCTTCATCATCTTCTGTTGTGATGTGTTGTGGAGAGCTGCTGCTTGAAGGCTCCGCTCCTTTGTTCTCTTCACTTGGACTGTGATGACGCTGTGAGGACTCGGGTGGCTTGTCTTCATGGTTTTCAGTCTTAACAGAAATACTAGTCAGTGGCGACTTGTCAAAATCATCCTCCTCCTCCTCTGGCACTAGAAGACGCTCTCCATCCTGAGTGATCCAGAGTTCCTCCTCCTCTTTAACGAAGGTGGGCTGTGGATCCTCCTGCTTCAAAGTGGAGCGCCCCTGCTGGGGCAGAAGGGGAAGTTCATCTTGACGACCAATCAGCTGCTGGAGGTCTGCAAGACAACCAACAGAACATTTCCTTCTGGCCTGTCATGTGATGTTTTGGGAAGTATTTGTCTCAAGACCCAACTCAATTGCCAACCCCTGATCTACTGGATTGTCATTTGATAGTAACTTAGTGCAACCCAGCATATGAGTGTGCTTAAGTGTTTGGGGGCAAACAAGTGTGTTCTTAGCTAAAGTAATGCCCTGCTTTCTGGTCTTCCTAAAAAAGGTACAAAACCACTTCAATTACTCCAAAACTCATACGCTCATGTGCTGACGAGGACCAGAAGGAAGGGGTCCATATTACACCAGTTTTAAAATCACTGCATTGGCTCCCTGTGTGTTACAGAATCTTTTTTAACATTATTTTACTGTTTTTTTTAAACCCAACACCAAGAATAGACATTTAAAAGGCAATTTAAAATAAATAAAGAATAGTGAACAACAGGCTGAATAAGTGTACGTTATATGACGCATAAATAACCAACTGAGAACGTGCCTGGTATGTTAACGTAACATATTATGGTAAGAGTCATTCAAATAACTATAACATATAGAACATGCTATACGTTTACCAAACAATCTGTCACTCCTAATCGCTAAATCCGATGAAATCTTATACGTCTAGTCTCTTACGTGAATGAGCTAAATAATATTATTTGATATTTTACGGTAATGTGTTAATAATTTTACACATAAGTCGCTCCTGAGTATAAGTCCAAACTATGAAAAAAACTGCGACTTATAGTCTGAAAAATATGGTATACATATATATATATATATATATATATATATATATATATATATATATATATATATATATATATATATATATATATATATACATATATATATATATACACTACCGTTCAAAAGTTTGGGGTCACATTGAAATGTCCTTATTTTTGAAGGAAAAGCACTGTACTTTTCAATGAAGATAACTTTAAACTAGTCTTAACTGGAAAGAAATACACTCTATACATTGCTAATGTGGTAAATGACTATTCTAGCTGCAAATATCTGGTTTTTGGTGCAATATCTACATAGGTGTATAGAGGCCCATTTCCAGCAACTATCACTCCAGTGTTCTAATGGTACAATGTGTTTGCTTTATGTTGATGATTAGAAAACCCTTGTGCAATCATGTTCACACATCTGAAAACAGTTTAGCTCGTTACAGAAGCTACAAAACTGACCTTCCTTTGAGCAGATTGAGTTTCTGGAGCATCACATTTGTGGGGTCAATTAAACACTCAAAATGGCCAGAAAAAGAGAACTTTCATCTGAAACTCGACAATCTATTCTTGTTCTTAGAAATGAAGGCTATTCCACAAAATTGTTTGGGTGACCCCAAACTTTTGAACAGTAGTGTATATATATATATATATATATATATATATATATATATATATATATATATATATATATATATATATATATATATATATATATATATATATATATATACACATACATATATATATATATTAGGGCTGCAACAACTAATAGATTAAAATCGATTATTAAAATAGTTGCCGATTAATTTAGTCATCGATTCGTTGGATCTATGCTATGCACATGCGCAGAGGTTCTTTTTTTGTTTGTTTTTTAATTTAAAAAAATATGTATGTTTTTTTTTTGTTTGTTTTTTTTTAATAAACCTTTATTTATAAACTGCAACATTTACAAACAGCTGAGAAACAATCAAAATAAGTATGGTGCCAGTATGCTGTTTTTTTTTCAATAAAATACTGGATAGGATAGAAATGTAGTTTGTCTCTTTTATCCGATTATTAATTGATTAATCGAAGTAGTAATCGACAGATTAATTGATTATCATATGAATCGTTAGTTGCAGCCCTAATATATATATATATATATATATATATATATATATATATATATATATATATATATATATATATATATATATATATATATATATATATATATATAATGTGTGTGTGTATATGTGTATATATATTGCATCCTATTTTAGTTACCTTATTGAGTTTACAACCCCCTGGCGCTGTTTTGTACTGTTTTTGTACTTATTTTGATTATTATTATTTCTCAATTGTTTGTAAATGTTGCAATTTATAAAAGGTTTATAAAATTAAAAAAAAAAAAAAACATTATTATCATTTTACAAACTTGCCTCAAACGTTTGTGTTACACGTGTGCTGTCAAAAAAACGTGTGAAATTAAGGTTTTAATGTTTGTTGTAATATTCACACCCGTACTGATGTGCGGATTAATACTGCAATATAAACGCATACGTTAGCACATTTTCGCCAGCGCAAAGAATATAAATAATGGAAATGATCAGTAAACACACCTTCAACGTGTATCACAATGTGTGTCTTGCAGATCTCTTCCAGTTGCTGTCGTCGTCGTTCATTTTCCTTTCTTGTTCGAGAAAGTTCCTCGGCGTACGACGCTATCGTTCTTTCAAACAGCCCGCATATTTCGTCAGCTGCCGCCGCGAGTCGCTTCTTCACCAACTCGTTCAACATGTTGAGTGTTTTCACTTGATTATAATTACCGCCACTGTCGGGTTTACTGAGCGACCATATTCTCCTTTTTCCTCCTCTTTTTCTTCTACTTTATTTAATGGTGGTTTGCAAGCAACCTTCTGGTGTGCATTACCGCCACCTTCTGATATGGAGTGTAGACCAAGATGGAACTCCACTCTATATTCTTTTACAGTCCTTTTTTTTAAAGTATTTTTTTTTCTTTTTTTTTCATTTGTTTATTTATTTCAGGCAATGACAAAGAAGTACAAGTTGGCAAAACATAATAATATAAATTAATATAGTGCATTATTGTCCAGTTTTGCCTGAAAGGGAGTGGGAAGAAGATAGTGTATTTCAGGGGTCACCAACCTTTTTGAAACCAAGAGCTACTTCTTGGGTACTAATTAATGCGAAGGGCTACCAGTTTGATACACACTTAAATAAATTGCCAGAAATAGCCAATTTGCTCAATTTACCTTTAACTCTATGTTATTATTAATAATTAATGATATTTACATTTAATTGAACAGTTTAAAAGAGGAGAAAACATGAAAAAAATGACAATTAAATTTTGAAACATAGTTTATCTTCAATTTCGACTCTTTAAAATTCAAAATTCAACCAAAAAAAGAAGAGAAAAACTAGCTAATTCGAATCTTTTTGAAAAAATTAAAAAAATAATTTATGGAACATCATTAGTCATTTTTCCTGATTTAGATTAATTTTAGAATTTTGATGACATGTTTTAAATAGGTTAAAATCCAATCTGCACTTTGTTAGAATATATAACAAATTGGACCAAGCTATATTTCTAACAAAGACAAATCATTATTTCATCTAGATTTTCCAGAACAAAAATTTTAAAAGAAATTCAAAAGACTTTGAAATAAGATTTAAATGTGATTCTACAGATTTTCTAGATTTGCCAGAATAATTTTTTGGAATTTTAATCATAATAAGTTTGAAGAAATATTTCACAAATATTCTTCCTCGAAAAAACAGAAGCTAAAATGAAGAATTAAATTAAAATGTATTTATTATTCTTTACAATAAAAAAAATAAATTACTTGAACATTGATTTAAATTGTCAGGAAAGAAGAGGAAGGAATTTCAAAGGTAAAAAGGTATATGTGTTTAAAAATCCTAAAATCATTTTTAAGGTTGTATTTTTTCTCTAAAATTGTCTTTCTGAAAGTTATAAGAAGCAAAGTAAAACAATTTATGAATTTATTTAAACAAGTGAAGACCAAGTCTTTAAAATATTTTCTTGGATTTTCAAATTCTATTTGAGTTTTGTCTCTCTTAGACCAGCTTGCTAGTAAATAAATACAATTTAAAAAATAGAGGCAGCTCACTGGTAAGTGCTGCTATTTGAGCTATTTTTAGAACAGGCCCGCGGGCTACTCATCTGGTCCTTGCGGGCACCGCGTTGGTGACCCCTGGTGTATTTAATCCCACCCCCAGTTCTCCATTAAGTGATTATTCACATGAGTTTCACTCTTACTTTGTTCAAGGATTATAATACAGATGTTGTATCATAGTGGCATTACCACAGGTAACAATAATTATTACATTGTAACAATAATTTGTATCAACAATGTAGGAATAATTAATATACCAACAATGGTAATAGACAACATAGCAATAATGGTAAGGAAACATTGAGCACATATTAACACTTTGAGACAGAGTACAGCAGCAGGTCAAATTAAAGACCCTCATCTCTATATTTGAACCAGACCCCATGTTTGTATAATAGTTTAAATCGATTAATAGTTTGGCATTGCTTGTGTTGTAAGTCCTGTTTGTTCCATAGTTTTACTCCGCATACAGACACACAAAAACGTTTGTGAGTGGTTTGAGCTCTCGGCAATAAGAAATATCCAAAGCCTCTCAAATTATGAGCCTGCACTCGTCTTATAAAAAAATGTTGTAGATCAGGTGGCAATAATTTGTTAAATGCTTTATATAAGATTATTAATGTATTATATTTAACAAGTATGTAATTCTTTGTATCCTAAATGTTCTGAGTGCAAACCTAAAATATCTTAGACTTAGACAAACTTTATTGATCCACAAGGGAAATTGTTCCACACACTTCTAGAAGCTCACATGAAGAAGAACGTAGATTTATTTCATCACACATGATGCGAAATTGTCTGCTGCCGTTTGCAGTGGTAAATCCGGATAAATAGAGTTGCAATGTTCCATCTATTGGTAAAGTTGTATCATGTAAACTAAACACAGTCGGTTCAGGGCATTTAAACAAAACGTGGCAGATGAATGTGATAGCTACAACAATACCTATCAAAAATATGCGGTCCAGCGTGTATCAACAACTGTGCCTATAGATATCTTATAAGTAGACGCAGCATTGGCTGCTGTGACGCGAGAAATTCGGTCACCATCTTCAAGTGGTGATGAGGAGCCGGCGAGCAGCCTAAACTGACAGTTGACAGGTAGAAAACAAATATGCTGGGCTGGTGTTCAGCGTTCTCCTGCTCAAATGAGTGGACTGTTGAAAATAGGAATCGGGGGATTACTTTTCACAAGTAAGATTTAACATTAACATATACTATTGGTTGTATTTTGTGAAAAGAATATTACCACAGAGTTGAGAAGGAGCAAATATCTTCAATAGTACTGATTATGATGCATTCTCATTTTAGGCAAAGTATAAGACAATACTTTCTTGACAGTATAATTGTAACCAGGAATAAGTCTTCAAGTAACAATATTCAAATACTAACATTGTTGGGTAAGACAGAATTTGGTTTTATTCTGAATCCAGTGAAACAGATTGGTGGTTTTAGCTGATATAAAGACTTTCAGGTGTTTACATATGTTTATGTTTAAGTATTTGGCAGACGCTTTGATCCAAAGCGACAAACGTAAAAAATACATATAAAACAATCACTGTAAACATGATCATTTAAGGGAAGAATGTAATACAAAATATCAATACAAAGTGTCAAGACAGAATAAACTCTCTGCTGCTGCAGCAACAGAGATACAATCTAATGGTCCCAAAGATATATAGATATCTAATATATTCATACATTGTTTATGTAGGATATACGGTATACGCATGTATATATAACCTAATCATATTGTTTGTTGAATTTAGAAATAGCTGACCATTTGTTCCCCCTTCTCTGGGATTATATTCCCAGTTTTGATCTCGGACGTCTGGTCACTTATAGAATATAAGAATATTCTATTACTGTTAACCAAACTATGAATAATAAAACACGCCAAAACATATGTCCTTTATCGTCGCTACACGTATGACAAAAAAAACCGCGTGAAAATCAGTGGTATTCAGTGAGGTAAAATTAATTAAATGCGCTGACAGTTCATTGCTCCTGCCAAATGAATTGCACTGAGTGGAGCGGATCACCACTCCAAGATGGCGGCCCCGCGTCTCGTCAGCGCCAGTAGGCAGTAGCGCTCGATGCTGCGTCTACTTATAAGATGTCTATGGTGGTCATGGTGCTGCCTGATCAAAAATGGCACATTACATTACAACAGTCGAGAACTTTAAAGCTTTAAAAAAAACGTGTATCCATCTGTAACCCAGTTGTTAAGTAGTATAAAACTATTGTTTTATAGATACAATGTGATTCAAATGTTATTATATTAATCTAATAAAATTGTAACAAGTCGCCACCTCATGCCCCGCCTTCCGCCCGAATGCAGCTGAGATAAGCTCTCGTTGTATAAATATGTTTCAACGAGTTAGCCATCACCATGCTACGCGGCGTTACCTATGTATGTACTGTAATAATCCAGACATGTAGGCTCATACTAATTTGTTTGTCTTGTCTTTATTGTACAAGATGCAATTCAACCACACTACAACTCCAATGTGTCTCCCTCCTTTCCCGGCAATACTCGAATGTCACTTCCCTATCTCTCCCCGGAAGTCCCGCCCCCCAGCCAAAGTCATTGGCTAACACCCCGTAGCCTGCCGCTACAATACTGTACATAGCTAACTTTGCTTAGCATGGTGTTGTACATCCATCCATCCGTTTTTCTACCGCTTGTCCCGAATGCGCTGTACACCCTGTATAGTGATCGTCAAATGAAGCCGCACGAGGCATTGAATCACTTAATAAGTTCGAGAATTCGCATTCGTTGGCACAAGACACCACCTGCTGGTCAAATATATTATTACACACAGCTGTATGTGTGAGCCATTGAGTTTTTGCGTCTGTTATGGCTCTTGGAAATGACTTATGATGAATCACAATAAATGTTGGACCAAATGCTCTGCTCGTTATATTAACACATGTATAAATACAATATGTTTTTTTAATATATTGTGTGTTAAATTTTACCATCATGGTACTAATATATGATATGGCAGGATAATGTGTTTTTGTCACCTTGGAGAATGACACATGGTCTTAAAGAGTCTTAAAAAATAGAATGTAACTTGGACAATGATGTACAGAACAGGGGATATTCATCTTATTTTTAGTTTTAAACACTTCTATTTTCCCTCTTCATTTCTGGTGGCTATAGCTAAATGAGAATATATATTGCGTAAATTACGCCTATTGTTTGAAGTAGTACGCACATTCAGGAACTTACTTTGGCGAGAGTAGATCAAACATCAAATAGCATAAAAGGCACTTTGTACGCCATTACACCATGCACCAATGTAATATCACGAACCCTGTTATTCTTCGATATATATTGATATATTGATTCCCTGTCCAAATTCCAAACTGACAGCAACTTTATCAAATGATATGATAAAGTTGCTGTCAGGGATATGATTCATATCCCACATTTTCAATGGAGTTTGGGCGGTTGAAGTGTTGCGCAATTTTCCGGCAAAATGTGGACCGGGTCACGTGGTAGGCCGGTACACGTCATCATTTCCGGCCCCCTCCTTTCCTTAAAACGGAAACGCCCCCTCATTAAAGGATACATCGTATGTGACCATTGATGTGGTATTTTGGAATCAGTTACCTCATGGCAGAGATATCCTGCATGATGTACATTTATAGAGATGTGTGTCTAAATATAAATATAATGTGTATGGTGCTATGTATGTATAGGAGTGTCACCAATATCAACCATATATATATTTGCTTTTTCATTTAATTTGTATTGACATCCAGCATCAGCCATTCCTATCCATTACATCATATTTACATACATCATATATCTGTTGTCTGCCCTAAATGTCCAAATATGTTTTTGTTTATATCCCAAACGATGCCACACCCCCCCCAAAAGAAAGAAACAGCAAGAAAACTAAATAATAATATTTACAGATAAATCAATTAAATAAAGAAAAAAAATATATATATATAAATAATAAATTAATAGTAATAATAATATTCAGAAATAAAATAATATAACATAAACAGATAGTAAATATAAATACAACAACAACAAATATATGTATATAGACATATAGGAGTAATCCATTCAAAAAACATTTTTTAGACAGTACAATCACTATTTTTAGAAATTAAAATCAGGCTTATGGGGCGTGACATAATTGACCCAACATTTCATCAACATATTCCAGCAAAGTCGTAAAATTGTAGTCGCATGTATGGCAGATTTTTTTTTTAATAATTTTTTTTTTATTGAACAATTGTACATACAAACATATATTCAGAATGTACACAAAAAAAACAAGGCACTTTCAACATAACATTTTTCAACATCCGCCAGGTTGAGCAATTATTGTCTTTAACAAAACAGAATAAAAGCAAATACAAATTGAATATAAAAAAAATACATACAATTAAATGAATAATGATAAAAACATAGGATAAGATACAAAATACAAAAAGGCTAATCTAAATCACTTTAAATTTCTCATACATCATATATCTGTTGTCTGCCCTAAATGTCCAAATATGTTTTTGTTTAGGGACGGCGTGGCAAAGTTGGTAGAGTGGCTGTGCCAGCAATCGGAGTGTTGCTGGTTACTGGGGTTCAATTCCCACCTTCTACCTTCCTAGTCACGTCCGTTGTGTCCTTGGGCAAGACACTTCACCCGTTGCCTCTGATGGCTGCTGGTTAGCGCCTTGCATGGCAGCTCCCGCCATCAGTGTGTGAATGTGTGTGTGAATGGGTAAATGTGGAAATACTGTCAAAGTGCTTTGAGTACCTTGAAGGTAGAAAAGCGCTATACAAGTATAACCCATTTATCATTTATATCCCAAAGATGCCACCCCCCAAAACAAAGAAACAGTAAGAAAACAAAATAATAATATTTACAGATAAATAAATTAAATAACGAAAAAATAAATAATAATAATATTCATAATAAATTAATGATAATAATAATCAGAAATAAAATAATATAACAAACAGGTAGTATTTTTTTTTTAAATACAACAAAAAATGATATATATATATATATATATATATATATATATATATATATATATATATATATATATATATATATATATATATATATATATATATATATATATATATATAGACATATAGGAGTAATCCATGCAAAAAACAAATGTTTTAGACAGTACAATAACATAATTGACGCAACATATCAACATATTTCAGCAAAGTCGTAAAATTGTAGTTGCACGTACGGCAGATTTTATTGAACAATTGTACATACAAACATATATTCAGAATGTACACAAAAAACAAGGCACTTTCAACATAACATTTTTCAACATCCGCCAGGTTGAGCAATTATTGTCTTTAACAAAACAGAATGAAAGCAAATACAAATTGAATATAAAAACATACATACAATTAAATCAATAATAATAAAAACATAGGATAAGATACAAAATACAAAAAGACAAAAAACGGCTAATCTAAAACACTTTAAATTTCTGCAATAAAGATATAAATTTAAGGGGGTTTGTACTTTTAACAATTTTCCAGGATTTAATTGATACATTGAAAACATTAAGCCAATGTGAAAATGTCGGTTTTACTATAAGAAATCTACATTTATGTATATATAAAAAAAATCCCTGAAGCATAATATTGACCAGCATTTCCATGTTAGCAGTTACGGCAGAAAGTTGTTACGCAAGCAGACTGGGCAGCGCCATATGACGTACGGAAAAAGCTCGCTTCTGATTGGACCATTAATGACTGCATGCCCCGCCTTTCCTGCGAGAGCCTTCGAGAACGTTCTATGCTGCAATCTTTAAAGACTCGTGTGAGACCTTTGCTCGGTCATTCATCTGCGCCTCAGCACGGATAGCGGACCAGTTCAGGACCATAAAGGCCGAATATAAAACAGGTGAGTCGTGTTTTATTTATTTACCGAGCTTATCATTTTCAAGTAACAAAACAATTTAAATGTAATGCTAGCACGTAGAATAGCTAAAATACGTATTGACTTGTAGTTTAGGCCTGAAGTACACCATTACTGTTCTTAATGTCGATTATTGCTGTAAACCATAAATTGTGGCGTGACCACATATATTCTGTATAAATATAAAGTATGTCGTAGTTATTTAGAACGTGTCGAATTGGCGTAAAGCTAAGAGGAAAAGCTGAAATGGTACAGGAAGTTTCATGCCTCGTGGAAGCGCAGGGCCGCACCCTAGCGCATGCGTAGACGTCGCAATGCATTTCTTTCAAGCTTATATACCAGTGGTTCTTTAACACTTTTTTCCCAACTAAGCACCACTACAACACTAGGCTCTTCCATAAAGACCAACATTGAAAAACAATAGCGTAGAAGTGTTTTTCAACCTTTTGCTGAGCCAAGGCCCATTTTTTTCATTGAAAAAAATCCAGGGGCACACTATCCCATCCTCGTCGCCATTGTTTTGTGCCAAACTTGTCACTTGTTAGTTCACTTATTAGCAATCTAAGCTTAATAATACACCAAATGAAAGCGTATTGTCTTTTTCTGCCTTTTATTCCCGCTCTTACATTTTCCACTTCCAGGTGTCCGACACACAACACATGTCATCATGTCCTTTGTTCCCCTTTAAAATGGTTCCGGTATTGTCCTGTGACCCGAGTAACCAATACATGACAGACACCTCCAGCAGAAAATGTTAAACGAAACTCAATAGCCTGTATTGACAATATAAAGTCGTTCTCATCAAATACCTGACGCAATTGTTCGATATGACTTCAAACCGTGACCATTATTAATTATCCTGTCTCAAAGTAGGCTTACAAAGCAACGAGCTACCTGCTGTCACCTACTGGTAGGGATTAGTATTACATGGTTACTCTGCTGATCTCCAGACAGCATAGACTCTACAACGGCACATTGTTTGCGGATTATAATTATTGGTTTGCAAAAAATAATTTTTCCGACCAATTAGGTGAAATTGCATAATTTCCCACTGCACACCAAACAATATCTCACGGTACACTAGTGTTACTAGTGTTGGTTGAAAAACACTGGCGTACCAATCCTAAACATTTATTATAAACGGAGCAGTTTTTTAACAATTTTATTTAATATTTGAGGCCACTGTAACATCAGTTTCAACAGTAAGACTGTTTGAATATTAAATAAATACAACTTACTTACCACTCGATGGAGCCTGTACCACAGTTTGAGAGTCACTGGCTGAGACTATTCTGACAAAATGAGCTTGATTATTGATAAATTTGATACTTTTATTACAACCATTGTGGTAATTAAATGCATGATATGAAGCAGTGTTGAGAATCACTGACAATTATCTCCTTGATTGATATATTTTAATTTTCTTACAACCATTGTGGTAATTAAATGCATGATATAAAGCAGTGTTAACCACAGCCTTGCACTACAGCTGTGGCACTGGGTTAAACATTAAATATGCATAATTGGCTGTGTAAGCATGATTATAACAAATGCAATACACATTTTTAATATCTCAGCTACTTAAGTTCAATGTATTATGTAATCTAATCTAATGACATAAGCACAATCATACATGCATATAAAGCTGTGCTCTGCGGTGGCCTTCACAACAGGTGAGGCATTGATGCCTTGGGAGTTGTTTATCTAACTTAAATTCATATGCTGTAATCACACTGTTAACACGGTTGTGTTGCCTTTCTCCTTTTATAAACACAATGCTGTATGAACTAAGGCAGTGATTCTCAAAACATTTTCAAGTGCCACCTCGGAAAGCACTTGGCTCTATAAGTACCACCATAATGACCAACATTAAATTACAGTAGTGTATTAGGCCTAAGTATTTATTAAAACAGGGCCGAAGTTATCTGCAGCAGAAGTAACACTTTCAAAGTAAAAGTTTTAAAACAATTAACATGTGCAATGGCACACAATGTGTTAACATCAGCACATTTATAAGTCTTGTCTCTCTCACTCTCAAACACACAGTGACTGCAGTTTTCCACCATAAGGTACTCGAAGTGTTGAAAACGGGTGCTGTGGACAGTTAGTTTCCATTTGTGGCGCAGATTGCTATGGCATCGTTACCACAATGCATCCCTGTAGCCCCACATCGTGCTTGTAGAGCAGGGGTGTCAAACGTAAGGCCCGCGGGCCGGATCAGGCCACGAACAGGTTTTATCCGGCCCACGGGATGAGTTTGCTAAGTATAAAAATGAGCCGAAATTTTTGAATGAAAGAAACTGCTGTTCTAAATGTGTCCACTGGATGTCGCAATAGCAATTCATTGTATCTTTGTAGATGATGCTACATATGTCGAGTACATCAGTTGAGGAAAATGAGCAAACTAACATCCTGTAATTTAATTTTGATATTACTTTTGTTATCTTGATAGATTGAAAATGAACACCAATGAGTTGACTGATGAACATTATCACATAGTTTATTCAGAAAGTATAAATAACGACAAATAAAGATAGAATACTATCAACCGCAACATGTAAGTGTAAAAAAAAAACCCATTATAATATGTACATTTTCAGAATGTGCTTGTTCTATTTTTAAACAAAGAAAACAATCTGCGGTTGTCCTTATTTTCAAGTTATCGTGCTGTGATTTTACCAGTCCGGCCCACTTGGGAGTAGATTTTTCTCCATGTGGCCCCCGATCTAAAATGAGTTTGACACCCCTGTTGTAGAGAGTTACTGATCTTTTCGGATTAGGGCTGATGTCAAAGCTATTTTTTTTATCTTCTCAGGAACCATGTCCAAGGGACCAGCAGTGGGTATCGATCTGGGTACTACCTACTCCTGTGTAGGTGTGTTCCAGCATGGCAAAGTGGAGATCATTGCCAATGACCAGGGAAACAGGACCACACCCAGTTATGTTGCCTTCACTGACACGGAGAGGCTGATTGGTGACGCTGCAAAGAACCAAGTTGCATTGAACCCCACAAACACAGTATTTGGTACGCAAATTTAATGTTGACAATGAGTGTGATTTTTTTTTTTCTACGTAATAACGCAATATTGCCTTCTTCTGCTACACAGATGCGAAGCGGCTTATTGGACGGCGGTTTGATGACACTGTTGTTCAGAGCGACATGAAACATTGGCCCTTCGATGTCATCAATGATAACTCGCGTCCCAAAGTTGAGGTGCAGTACAAGGGGGAGACCAAGAGCTTCTACCCAGAAGAGATCTCCTCCATGGTGCTGCTGAAAATGAAGGAGATTGCAGAAGCGTACCTTGGAAAGGTATGCCTGCATACTTTTAATGATATATGCTAGGGTTGAATGATTTTGAAATGCCTTCTTTAACACTGACACAATATTTATTTCCTCTTTTTACAATTTGACAAACTCTGGTATTTAACTCCACAAAATATCGTGGCGCAATCAAGTTGCAAATGCAATTAATCGTTCAGTCCTAATATATGCCTGCTTCTCCTCCCCGTCAGACATTTTTGTAATTTCCTAGGTAGGCTTCTTTGCTTTTAAAAGCAGGTGAAAATGTAGTCAATGTGAAATACACCATGTACCAAATACAAAATAGGTTTAGCAAATATGATCCCCGTCAGACATTTTTGTAATTTCCTAGGTAGGCTTCTTTGCTTTTAAAAGCAGGTGAAAATGTAGTCAATGTGAAATACACCATGTACCAAATACAAAATAGGTTTAGCAAATATGAATGTTATCATTCTTACATCCACATCCTGTGTTGAGGCTTGTGATCCATAATCACTTTATTTCTTTTTAGACAATTGTTCTGTCTACAATCTCTGTTTAGTCACAACTTTGGGCAGACCGTAGTACTCTAGATGTTTGCTGACAGCCAAAAAACACTGCCAAAGTGAACTATTAGCAGAGGTGCTAACAGTACTTTTCACAGATCTACTGTTGTGCTTTTCTCCACCATGGCCAACTTCTCTGTTTCGTGAAAACACTCAGTATGAAGTACAAGAGAACTTTGGAATATTGAACAGGAAGGCATTGATTTTAAAAGCAAATGGGAAAAAAAGGCAGTTGCAATGTTTGCCGTAGTTTTTCTAAACTGAGTTTGAACTAGAGAGGCTTCTGGTGTTTTTAGTACAGGTTAAACATTTTTATTTTCCAAAGTGAAAGAGCATTGAATGAGTTCAAATACTTACAGGGCCTCTGGTTTCCCTTCGTCATGGTACTTTTTTTGTCAGTATGGATGTAAAATTATATTGAATTTTATTTAATATGGTCTTAAAAGCCCTAACAGTCTTGAATTTGACTTGTTGAAACCTGCACCTTGTGCAAAAAGCCATAGATATCAAAAGAAAATGTAAAACACACCTTTTTATTAATCACATCAAACCATGAGTAAGAAATATCGGATAAAATACCAGTAAAACATACTTTATATATAGTAAAAAAAATCTAAAATAACTGACAATAAAGTCAAGTACAAATTACTTCAATATTATTTGATTTTAGGTTAACCCTAAATCAAATGTTTGTTGGACCCTAATGTATTTATAGCTGTAAGTAAAGTCTGTAGAGGTAAGTGTTTTTTTTCCTTTGCAGTCTGTAAACAATGCTGTTGTGACCGTGCCGGCCTACTTCAATGACTCTCAGCGTCAGGCCACCAAAGATGCCGGCACCATCTCCGGGCTCAACGTCCTTCGCATCATCAACGAACCGACTGCTGCGGCTATTGCGTATGGCCTGGATAAGAAGGTGAAGAGATATGTGTAGATTGATGTTTCGTGTGTTTTAGTAGACTATTGTTTTCCTCAGTAATCAAACACCTAGTCTGTTTGGCTCGTAGACTGTTGGGAGTTGTTACATTTTCAGACTAACAGAGCTTGAAGTAAACAGATCCATCATAAAATCTTCGTCATGTCTCACCAAACAAAATATGATTTTTATTATGACCGTTTTAAATGATGGATACACGTTGCTCTGAATTTCAAATTTGCAGGTTGGCTCTGAAAAAAATGTCCTGATCTTTGACCTGGGCGGCGGCACTTTTGATGTGTCCATCCTGGCAATTGAAGACGGCATCTTTGAAGTCAAGTCGACGGCAGGCAACACCCACTTGGGGGGTGAAGACTTTGACAACCGCATGGTGAACTTCTTTATTACTGAGTTTAAACGCAAGCACAAGAAAGACATTGCCGGAAACAAGAGGGCGGTGCGTCGTCTGCGCACAGCTTGTGAGAGGGCGAAGCGAACCCTGTCCTCCAGCACGCAGGCCAACATCGAAATTGATTCCCTGTTCGAGGGCATCGATTTCTACACCTCCGTCACCAGGGCCCGCTTTGAGGAGCTCAACGGAGACTTGTTCCGCGGAACTCTGGAGCCTGTGGAAAAGTCTCTCCGTGATGCCAAGCTGGACAAGGGTGATATTCATGAACTGGTTTTAGTAGGAGGCTCCACTCGTATTCCCAGGATCCAAAAACTGCTGCAAGACTTCTTCAACGGAAAGGAACTCAACAAGAGCATCAATCCAGATGAAGCGGTGGCCTACGGTGCAGGTATAATCTACAATAAGTTAACAATACTTAAAAGCTTATTCATCAGCTGATGAATGAACACAACTTCTAAATTTGAATTGTTTTGCTTTACAGCGGTGCAGGCTGCAATCCTGTCTGGTGACAAATCGGAGAATGTCCAGGACTTGCTGCTGCTGGATGTGACCCCATTGTCTCTGGGTATCGAGACCGCTGGAGGAGTCATGACTTCGCTCATTAAGAGAAACACCACCATTCCTACAAAGCAGACGCAGGTTTTTACCACCTACTCCGACAACCAGCCTGGTGTGCTCATTCAGGTAAGACATGCACACAATGTCTTAGCTCTTTCTATAAATAAATGTGATGATAACCCTAGACATGTTATATCTGCAGGTGTATGAGGGTGAAAGGGCCATGACCAAAGACAACAACATTTTGGGTAAATTTGAGCTGGCTGGAATCCCCCCAGCACCCCGGGGAGTTCCTCAAATCGAGGTGACCTTCGACATTGATGCTAATGGCATCCTGAATGTGTCTGCAACCGACAAGAGCACCGGCAAGGAGAACAAGATCACAATCACCAATGACAAAGGTATGTCTGTTTGTTTTTTTGTTTCTTTGCTAATTTAATAATCTATTCTTAGGTCATGGGTAACTTTTCTCCACATCAGCTTTCGACTGCCTTTTTTAAAATGGCTGCAAAGTCAGAAATGATAGCACCACCTACAGTATATTTTCTCTTAATGAATATTGTCATGCACAGGTCGCCTCAGCAAAGACGACATTGAGCGCATGGTGAAGGAAGCTGAAGATTACAAGGCCCAGGATGACGAGCAAAGAGAAAAGGTATCGGCCAAAAACGGCTTGGAGTCTTACGCCTTCAACATTAAGTCCACTGTGGAGGACGACAAGCTGAAGGACAAGATCAGCGATGAAGACAAGCAGAAGATTCTGGAGAAGTGCCAAGAGGTCATCAGCTGGCTGGACAAAAACCAGGTACGTTTATTATTTGTTTTCAACCCACTGTAACTGTAAATTAAATGTACAACTGATAACATTTATTACCTTCAGTCTGCAGAGAAAGATGAGTTTGAGCACCAGCAGAAGGAGCTGGAGAAAATATGCAACCCAATCATGACCAAGCTGTACCAGGGTGCAGGGGGTATGCCCGGGGGAATGCCGGGTGGTATGCCAGGAGGTATGCCAGGTTTCCCTGGTGCTGGTGGGGCTCCTGGAGGAGGCGGAGAATCTTCAGGCCCCACCATTGAAGAAGTTGACTAAACGTTCTTTGTGTTTTCTACTGCTGAGATAAGTGCCACTTAGGGTTAATCACTTTAACTTCCAGGAATCACCACATTTGGCTTTATCTATGGTTGGCTTTCAGCTAAACTACTTGAGAGTTTACCAGGCAGAAATCTTAACAGTTGTCTCCCTTTTGTATTTATTATTCAGTCATTAACATTTGATTCTGATGTACCAAGTATTAAACGATGACATCTTCCCCTTGATTACAAAATTGTCACCCAATAAAAAGAAAAGTACAATGATTGTTGATTACATATTTTCCTTATTTTTTGAGATCACTTTCATGTTTTTGAGATGCTATTTTCTACAACTGGGGTGGGTTTAACACTTTCCACACGCTTCGTGTAATTGATAAAAGTAACTAAACACTTTGCATGTTTTATAGAAGCAGTGTTTTTTGCAAATACAACTTGTTTGATAATAAAATCTGAGAAACACAGCTTTTGTCATGTCAAATGTCTTTTAGTCAAACATTGAATACATTTTTCTTGCTGTGGAACATTTAGCTCCATACAGCCGTTTAATATGACAAGCAAGTACAGAAGTCTTTGATTTAATTTATTTGTTCTCTTATGAGAACCGAAACGCAAATCATCTTTATGCTTTTTACAAAAAATATTTGAATCATTGTCAACTACCCTCTCACATGGCCGAAGGAGTAACCTGAACAAAGTGTCCCTGTAAAAACTTTTTGAGATATCAACAAATGCCCTACAAGCAAGATTTTTTTTCCATGGAAAGAAATACACCTTGTGGAAAAATCCAGCCAAAAGTTAAATTCTACGGTCATTTCTAAGACTCTATAAAGGGACCTGCAATGGACTTTCTAAGCGGAAGCAAAGTCAGAACATTGGTATCCATAAGCAACATGTACTATCACTCGGGATCAAGTCACCAGATTTTTGACACTGTCAAAGCCCAATTGTGAAGCATCAAAAGCACAGAATTTGTGCCAAGGTCAAAGATACTCTTGAAGACGCTGCCGTATATCAAACATAATTTTTTTTTGCAGGTATCGACGTCACTAAACTACTTAAAGTCCTTGCGCAATACCAAAGGATCAAATCTGAAGGAAATACTTTGATAAACTATTTGAGAGGGTTGATAAAGTGGAAATATCTACACTCATTAGTGGACCTCTCCCAAACGTTGACAGGAGAATAAACAAATTCAACCGAATGTGTGGCTGTTCAAGTCTCTTGAGTCCAAAGGACCAGATTTTGACAATTTTAATTTCTTCTGGCAATGAGAGCATCTGTCTCAAGGGGAAAGGCCCACACCTGGACAGAGGCGGAGTGAGACGACTGATGGATAACCTCTTCCACGCTCTGAGGCATCAGAATAGGCCTTGAGCGGATTCTGTGCTGCCCCAGAGGGAAAAGTTGAGCAGAAGAAGAATTACTCCTCCGTCGCCATGCCGAAACAGCACCTCCAGAGTCCTCAACACAGGATTCTTATACAGCACCTCTTCCATCTCTTTCACAACAGCCCTCACCACAAATTGGGGTCCCACCTGCTGCATCTACACCCTCAAGAGAGGCTTCACTGTCTTTCTCTCCACCATCACCCATGAGACTTTCTGACCACATTGAGAGCTTGGTGAAATCGGGGATTAAAATGATTCCCCTTACTCTGAACATGGCTCGATCAAGGATTATTTTATCAAAATTTTTTTTATTATGCAGTCTAAGTCGTAAATAAATAAAACATCTGCCAACAATGGAGTCAATGAGGGCTCTCTATTTCGCCCACAAAACTATAAATAGCTCGACAGTTTGGTTTGTCTTAGAAGACGTTTCGCCGCTTATCCGAGTAGGCTTCATCAGTTCGTGCTTCTAGACTTAGATTGGTCACGTCTATTCCAGCGGCTGGTGCCAAAACCCCAAATGTTTATACTCCAAAACCAGGAGGGTTTCGCCCTATTGTAGTGAGAAAAAACTGTTTTTATGCAAACTACTGTCTTACTGTCTAAGGCAACGACAGTCGTAAGTGTAATTTCCCCTCGTTAGCATTGAGGTATTGTGTGGCAGAACGATCTCTGTGGATCGACTCCTATCAGTCCAAAATAGTCAGAATCCCCCACGTAAGCATTCCATTCAGTTGTAAACAAATGGCATTCTGGTCACAGAAGGTGACAAGAATGTTTCTAACTCCTGTTATTTGTTGGAAGCTAAATTGCAGTCTTTTAGGAATGGTTGAAAGGACAGTAGAGAAGTGGTGTCGCAGACCACCTCCTCTGTTCAGGGATGGTTTTTCAACCTTGACGCCACTCCTCTTTCGTACCATCTGTCCTCCCTGTCCAGAATTTGTACATGTTTGTTCTCAAAGGAGTGCTGTTTCTGCCTGAGGTGCAGATAGACAGCCGAGTCTTGGCCTGAAGAGTTTGGCTGTCTATGCTGTGCCATGCGTCGGTTTAGTGGTTGTTTTGTTTCCCCAATATATGAATCAGTGTATTCATCATTACACTGGATAGCATACACCATATTGTTTTTGTGGGTGTGGGGTGTCCGGTCTTTAGGATGCACTAGTCTCTGTCTCAGGGTGTTGCCTAGTTTGAAGTGTACTGGGATGTTGTGTTGGTTAAGAATTCTTCTGAGTTTCTCAGATAGACCTGATACACATGGAATGACAACAATGTTGCGCCTGTCACCTTTTTCCTTTTCATCCACTCTGTTCTTGTTATTCCTGGAACTGGATGCACTTTTCACAAACGACCAGCTGGGTTTTGAGGTCTTCCCTCAAATGCCTATGCTCTTTCTCTTTGGCCTGTGGGCTGGTAGGAACATTATTTAGCCCTGTGTTGTAGGGTTCTGATAACGGCCAATTTGTGTTCCAGTGGGTGGTGTGAGTCAAAAAGTAGGTATTGATAGGTATGTGTGGGTTTTGGTAAACCCCGACTTGGAAGACCCTGTTTTCTACAATGTGGACATCACAGTCCAAAAAAGGCAACTTATGGTCTTTGACATCCTCCACGACAGATGTGATCGGTTCAATGCCCTGAGATGACAATGACCTGGATGAGTGAGAACATTCATAAACGTGTCTCTAAATAACCATCCAAAACGCTGACGACATTGTCTTCCTCGTCTCTGGCTCCGCCCAGCAACACTCCGATTGCCGGCACAGCCACTCTACCAACTTCGCCACGCCGTCCCATAGACCTGCCTTGCCCTCCAGTCAGAGTATTACTAGCTGTATGCTGATAGCTGTTTGCAGCTTGCTGTCTTCTAGTTCCTCGTTTCCTGTTTCTGGGTCCTGGATTGTGTTTTTCCTGAATTTTGGACATGAAATCATGTTTTCCTGCACCAAGCCTGCCATCTCTGCATCTTGGGGTTCGTCACCACCTTTACCTGACACATACATCAGACATCTATGATAATAGCTTCAATATAGAGGCAACTTGTTTGTTCACTCTGCTGCTACTTTAAACACTGTCATGTGTTGGTTACACTTGAATTGCTATGGTGACATCCTGTGGACAGATTTAGAATGGCAGTTTCTTTCATAAAAAAAAAAAATACAGCTAATTTTTATATTTAGCAAACTGATCTATCAGGCTTTTGTACGTTTGAAACCACTGACATGTGACTTGTTTTCTTCTGTGTTCCTTATTTCGCTGCTTTTTCACTAACCTGATAAAATAATTTGGGTTTCACTTTTAAAAAAGTCACATTTTAGGTATGAACATTTTTGCTTGCAACTGAATAATAGTAACCATTTCTTGGTTGCTATTTTTTTTAATAATAATGCCAAGAAGCGCCACACCTTAGCATTGGTGAAAGGTGGAGCCCCAATGTGCAGGTGCAAATCAAGCTTCTATTATATTCTGACTATTGTATCTCTGATCATTGTATCTCTGACTATTGTATCTCTGATCATTGTTACTTTCAATAATGCGACTATGAGAATTTACTAAGGTCTATTGTAAATATGTGTTTAGTGTAATAATTAAATGTTTGATATAAAGCGCTCTGGAGAATTTTTCCAGTTTAAAAACAACTGCTTTTTTTGGTCCTGATTCAGAGGAATGCTTTGATGGTAGAACAGTTCAAATGGGTCGAAAAATGTGGAAGGATTAGTCGAAAGAACAATTTTTGAAAGTAGGGTTTGGAAAATGGTGGAAGTTTTAACAAATGGCCGATTAATTTTGAATGTCCTGAAAAACTGTGAATTCTGGGAAATCCGGGAATTTTTGGA
Source organism: Entelurus aequoreus (assembly GCF_033978785.1). NCBI lineage: Eukaryota > Metazoa > Chordata > Actinopteri > Syngnathiformes > Syngnathidae > Entelurus > Entelurus aequoreus. Next base: position 542,600 of record NC_084740.1, read on the forward strand.
ATTTGTCAAGGGAAAGCCTGAAGAGGATGAATATTTTTAAGTTGGAATGGTATGAAAAATGTGGAAGGTAGAGCGCGCCAAAATCTTCAATCTATTATTGGTGACCGGAACCGGAAGGCAAATCTTTTCACACACTAGTGAAAAGCTCTTACAAGTGAAATCCTTTCACACATACTACTGACATTTTTCTCTCTCACATGTACTAGTGAAAAGCTCTCATACATACAAGAGAAATCCTTTTACGATTACTACTGACATTTTTTTCTCTCACACGCACTAGTGAAAAGCTCTCACATGCGCCAGTGAAATCTTTTTACACATAGTAGTGCGTGAGAGGTTTTCAGCAGCATTTGTTTCAGTAGTGTGTGTGAGAGAAAAAACATTTCAGTAGTGTGTATGAGAGTGTTTCAGTAGTTTGTATGAGAGTGCTTCACTAGTGTGTGTCAGTGTTTCAGTAGTGTGTGTGAGAGAAAAACATTTCAGTAGTGTGTATGAGAGTGTTTTGTAGTGTGTGCGTGTGAGAAACATTTCAGTAATATGTATGATAGGCAAGGCAAGGCAAGGCAAGGCAAGGCAACTTTATTTGTATAGTGCTTTTCATACACAAGGCAGACTCAAAGTGCTTCACAGACAACAAAGTGAAATGAAAGAAAATAAAAGCAAAATTAAAATGCAGAAAATAAAAACAGTGCAGACGTTAAAAGTTAAAAGATTAAAAGATTTAGCTGAAAGCTAAGGTGAACATAAAAGTCTTCAGTCTAGTTTTAAAAGTAGTCAGAGTTGGGGAAAGTCTGACATCTTCAGGAAGTTTATTCCAGCTATTTCTTGCATAGTGACTGAATGATGCTCTCCCTTGATTTGAGTTTACTCTTGGAACTGCTAACAGATTGGTCTCAGAAGATCTTAGTGATCTAGAGGGCTTATATAGTGGGAGCATATCAGTAATATACTTGGGCCCTAGACCATGTAGTGATTTATATGTGAGCAGGAGGATTTTGAAATTAATTCTCTGATGTACAGGGAGCCAATGTAAGGATTTAAGAATTGGTGTAATGTGCTCACATTTTTTGGTCTTTGTTAGAACTCTAGCAGCAGCGTTCTGAACAAGCTGTAGCTGCCTGACAGTTTTTTTGGGAAGACCTGCAAGGAGACCATTACAATAGTCTAGCCTACTGGTAATAAAGGCATGTACAAGTTTTTCAAAGTCTGACATGAGCCCTCTAAGTCTTTTTACATTTTTGAGGTGATAGTAGGCCAATTTTGTTACTGATTTGATGTGACTGTCGAAATGTAAATCAGAATCTAAAATAACCCCAAGATTTCTGGCTTTATTTGAGGTTTTCAGGGACAGTGATTGAATGTGTTGGACGACTTTAAACCTTTCTTTTTTAGCACCAAAAACAATTATCTCAGTTTTATCTTCATTTAGTTGTAGGAAATTTTGGCACATCCAGTGTTTGACTTGCTCAATGCACTGGCACAGAAGATCTATGGGGCGATAGTCATTTGGTGATAGCGCTACATAGATTTGGGTGTCATCGGCATAGCAATGATGGTCAATGTTATTATTTTGCATGATTTGTCCTAGTGGGAGCATATAGATGTTAAATAAAGTCGGCCCCAAGATTGAACCTTGGGGGACTCCACACGTTACGTTGGTTGGTTCTGATACAAAGTCACCAATGGAAACAAAATAGTTCCTATCTTGTAGATATGACTTGAACCAGCTTAAAACTGTGCCTGAGATCCCCACCCAGTTTTCCAACCTGTCCAAAAGTATTGAGTGGTCGACAGTGTCAAATGCAGCACGGAGGTCCAAAAGCATTAATACTGAAGTTTTGCCAGAGTCTGTGTTTAGATGTCATTTATAACTTTAAGAAGGGCCGTCTCTGTGCTATGAAGAGGTCGAAATCCTGACTGGAAGTTGTTGTGGCAGCCAGTAGAAGCCAAGAAGTGATTTAGTTGTTGGAGGACAACTTTCTCAATTATTTTACTTATGAATGGTAGATTTGAAATTGGTCTGTAGTTGTTGATAACAGAGGCATCTAGGCTCTGCTTTTTTAGAAGAGGTTTAATGACTGCAGTTTTGAAAGCCTTCGGGAAATTGCCCGATTGAATAGAATTATTAACTATTTGCAAGACGTCTGTTGATAGGCAGTCAAAAACATTCTTAAAGAAGTTGGTAGGTAAAACATCAAGGCAGCAGGTGGATGACTTTAGAGCTGTCACCGTTTCCACTAGAGTTTTAGAGTCTATGGCATTAAAGCTTGCCATCATTGCTGTGTTACTTTTGCCTAAATGGGTTGGTGATCCAACTTTTTTACTTGAGATATTGATGGTGCGTCTGATGCCTTCAATTTTATCAGTATAAAAGAATGCAAACTCATTGCATTTCTGCGTGGAATGGAGTTCGGCTGGTATTTGTGTTGGGGGTTTAGTCAGTCTGTCAACGGTTGCGAATAGGGGTTTGGCCTTATTTGTGTTGCTGTTTATGATATTGGAGAAGAATGTTTCTCTAGCACTTTTTAAGACTAAATTGTAGGCCTGGAGGCTCTCTTTATAGATGTCATGGTGAATATGAAGTTTTGTATTCCGCCAGATTCGTTCAGCCTTCCTGCACTCTCTTCTCTGGGCTGTTACAGCAGCAGATTTTCTCCAGGGTGCCTTTTGCTTGCCAGAAATCGTTTTAACTGTAATAGGTGCAATGATATCTATGATATTCACAATTTTGGAATTAAAGTTGCTTACAAGATCATCAGCATGACATGGGTTTAGAGGTGGTAGTGAGGAGATGGCGTTTTTAAAGAGGACATTAGCATGTTCATTTATGTACCGCTTTTTGACATTCTTTGATTTTGTTTGTGTGTCCGGAATTACAGAAATATTAAAGAAAACACAGAAATGATCAGACAATGAAGGATCAATCACAACAACACCAGAAACATTGGGACCTTTTGTGATAATCAGGTCCAGAGTGTGTCCCTTACAATGAGTAGCCTCTTTCACATGTTGAGACAGTTCAAATGTGTCTAAAATAGTAAAAAGTTATTTTGCGCCCTTGTCATTTAAATCGTCAATATGAAAATTAAAATCACCAGTTATAACCAGGCAGTCAAAGTCAGTGGAGATGCTAGACAATAATTCAGTAAAATCATCGAAAAAATTTGCAGAATATTTAAGTGGCCTGTAGATAATTAACAAGAAAATTTTGGGAGAGCATTTCAACACAGCACACAGGTATTCAAATGATGTCAAATCACCAAGTGACATCTGTTTCCCCTGAAACATGTTTTTAAATATAGCAGCAACCCCTCCACCTCTTTTCCCCGATCTACATATATCAATGAAGTTATAGTTGGGGGGTGCTGTCTCGATCAGAATGCTTGCACTGTTATTTTGTTCCATCCATGTTTCAGTTAAAAACATAAAGTCAGGTTTAGAAGTGGTAATAAAATCATTGACTAAAAATGATTTGCTATTCAGAGACCTGACATTGAGCAGACCCATCCTGATGGTGTTATTGACAGGCTTTGATCTTGGCTTAGATTTGGAGAGAATAGGAATGAGATTGTTTAGGTTAGCAGGGTGGCTAAGTTTCCCAATGTTTACTCTCTTGGTAGTCACAACAGGAATGTAGAAGGTGCCATGATTTGATGTAGGCAACCTTGGGCCCAGCTGATAATGTGGTCTACTGCTGAACCCTTTTCTGTATCAGAAATATTCAGGACTGCTGTCAGGGCGAGGCAGGGTTTGCCGTAAGGGGGAGGGGGAGTGAGCAGCGTCAGAGCTGGGACGAACTACTGAAGGTGGACGTTGAGGGCGTGTAAGGGGTTGGCGTGAGAAGGGTGAAGTATGGCTGGGGGGTTGTGGAGCACGCCTTCGTGGAGGGGGTGGTGGAGGTGAGCGATGATCTAGGGGGGTAAAAATCGGAGTAGGGCGGGCGTGAGTGGGGGTAGCTCCCGGAACTCCAAGGGGGAGAAGGGGGGAGAAAGGTCTACTTGAGGGAGGGAGAAAGATGGAGACGTGGATGGCTTGGGGATGTGGGGGAGGGATCTTCACACGCATTCAGAATGGAGGGAGGGGCGGTAGAGGAGGATAGACACCTTTCCTCTTTGCTCTGGTGTATCTCATGGTCGACGTTCTCCTTTTGCAATGGCGGTCCTCCTTCGACGTTCCTGATAGGCTGTGTTGTGTCTTCCTTCCTCGGTGGCTCCTCTTGTCTCTTGTCCTTGGCAGTGATGATAGATGCAAGATGCAGGAAGTGAAACATGTTGTTCATGAATAGCTTTACTCCCATCTTATTTAGGCAAAGTCCGTCTGCCTTAAAAAGATGCCTGCGGTCCCAGAAAAAGCTAAAATTGTCAATAAAATGCATTGAACGAGCAAGAAGTGCACTTGATAGCCACTCATTCAGCGAGTAAAGTCTACTGAATCTCTCAGCTCCTCTCCTGATTGGGGGTAGAGGACCACTGATAAAAACGTCAGCATTCACAGCGCTGACTGTTTCAAAGAGTTTATTGAAGTGCTCTTTCAGCTCTCTTGATTGTTGTTTTACAATGTCATTAAAACCAATGTGCAGGATGATATTTTTCACATTTGGGTGTGCAGCGACAATTTCCAGGATTCTTTTTTCCATGTCAGATACCATATCCTTTGGAAAGCAGAGTACTTTGGTGTTATTATTGCTTTTCATATCTTTTACAGAAAAGTCCCCCACAATCAGATTTTCAGGAGCTCTCGTTAGCTTTCTCTGTGGTGTAAAGTTAGCAGGTCTTACCCTTCTGCGTGGTGATGGTGGGTTATTCAGGCAATCAGAGGGGGATCCATTGTCCATCAACAGTGGGGCAAACCTGTTCTTTAGTTGGACACTTGCTTGCTGGGGAGGTTTATTGGTAGTTCTCCTCTTCTCAGCTGTCCGCTGCTGTGTCCTACGTGGCAGTGGAGTTGATGACGCAGTATGCCTGGCTGAAGATGGTAGCGCAGGCCAGCCGGTCAGATCAGAGATATCGGGGCGCTGGGTCCTGCCAGATATCCATTCTCCCTTGTCGCAGGGAGGTGGTCTTCTCTTTGGCTTCGCACCAAGTGTGTTCCAGGGAGGATTTTCGCTGGTAGATTTATTACCCTCTACAGGGACCTCCCGTTTCTTCGTAGCTTCATTGTTGCTAGTTAGCTGGGTTGTAGCATGGTGCTGTCCAGTGTTTTCAGTCGACAGGAGTGCTAGAGTGGTGTTGTTGCCACATTGTCCATTCACTTCTAAATTCACTTCCAACCGATTCATTTTTATTTCCAACAGTAAAATCTTCTGTAGCAGTTTGTGGTAATCTTCCGTGGAGAAAGGAGGCATCTTCTGCTGATTACCTTTAGCACTGTAGCACAGGCTCGGGCTCAGGCTTATCTTGAATGGTAGGCCTCCTCGCGTAGTGTTGAGGACGTCGTAAAAATATTGAAAAATGCCTCTGTTATCTAAAAGAAAATATAGTCCCACTGGTTTTGTAAGTATCCAAGAGCTGTTGCTCTTTGTGTAAGAAAATAGCAGCAGATAGTAGCAAAAAATGCAAGCAGAAGCGAGAGCAAGCGAGAGCAAGCAGAAAAGCGTCCGTCCAGCGCAGAGGACGTAAGACAGTGTTTCAGTAGTGTATATGATAGTCTTTCGGTAGTGTGTGTGAGTGTTTTTGTTCAGTAGTGTGTGTGAGAGTGTTTCAGTAGTGTGTGTGAGAGTGTTTCAGTACTGTGTGTGAGTGTTTCAGTAGTGTGTGTGAGTGTTTCAGTAGTGCGTGTGAGTGTTTCAGTAGTGCGTGTGAGTGTTTCCGTAGTGTGTGTGAGAGTGTTTCCGTAGTGTGTGTGTGAGAGTGTTTCCGTAGTGTGTGAGAGAAAAACATTTCAGTAATGTGTATGATAGTGTTTCAGTAGTGTGTGTGAGAGTGTTTCAGTAGTGTGCGTGAGTATTTCAGTAGTGTGTATGAGAGTGTTTCAGTAGTGTGTGTGTGTGAGAAAAACATTACATTTGTTTATGTGAGAGCATTTCAGTAGTGTATATAAGAGGTCATTCTGAATAATGTCCCTAATGACCCCTCATACATCCACACAATTATCTGGTATCCATGCCGTCAAGAGCCTTACATATTGTTCATAGCCACAGATTGTGTTATAAAATGCTTTGCATTATTTGTCCAGACGTGTCTCAGCAACAGTTCTCTTTCACGTTGGAACAGAGATAGAGAGAGAGAGAGAAAGATAGAAAGAGAGAGAGTTATTTTTGACACACCTCTATGCTGCACTCTTTAAGAAGCTGAGAGGCCCCTCCCTGCTCATTTACTGTACCTTCTCCAGCTGGGTGGACCAGTCCAGGACTACAGAGGTGAATGCGGAAATGTTTTTTTAATTTATCTTGCTAGTAAAGTTACTATTTATCTTCCGATATCACATACAGTACAGTGCGCTATATCGATGCTAGTATGGTCGTGTTCTTACAAATACGAAAGTTCAGCTAAACAGGTGATTTCAATTATAAACAGTTTGTGCGAGCTTGATAAATAGCTTTAAATGACCCGTATCGACGTGTAGTTAATGATACTTTTCTAACTTGTGTCTGGTATATGGCATGCTGTAAATCTTACATAATAGCGTAACTGACAATGCGCCTGACAAATCACAATCTATTTGTTTGAATATGAACGACAGTATTAAAATCTGGCAATGTTGCGTAACGCTATAAAACCACGAATGTTCCAGAAAGTTTTTGGCTCAAAGTGAAGCGCCACACCTTTTTTTTACTTTTTATTTAAAAAAAAAAAGTTTTCTTGTCTCTGTTGTAAGACAAATATAATTACAAAAACAACTGGACTTATCTAAAATAAATGATTATATAAAGTATTCTATAAATACTGTATATGTGTATGTATATATATATGTATATATATATATATATATATATATATATATATATATATATATATATATATATATATATATATATATATATATATGTATGTATATACACAGTATGTACAGAATACATTACATTTAGTTTATTTTAGATAAGCCCAGTTGTTATTTGTCTTACAACAGAGACGAGAATTTTTTTTTTTTAATGAAAAGTTAAAAAAAGGTGTGGCGCTTCACTTTGAGCCAAACACTTTCTGGAACATTCCAGGTTTTATAGCGTTACGCAACATTGCCAGATTTTAATACCGTTGTGCATATTCAAACAAATAGTATGTGATTTGTCAGGCACATTTTCAGTTATGCTATTATGGAAGATTTACATTTATTTATATATATATATATATATATATATATATATATATATATATATATATATATATATATATATATATATATATATATATATATATATATATATATATATATATATATATATATATATATATATATATATATATATATATATATATATATATATATATATATATATATATATATATATATATATATATATATATATATATATATATATATATATATATATATATATATATATATATATAATATTTTTTTCTATGTTTTCAATATTTTACTGATTATTTAAAATCACTAATCTAATAAGAGAATTTAGGTTTTACTTTTAAAAAAAACTACTTTTATGTGTGAAAAAAAATTGCTTGCAACAGAATAACATTAATAACTCATTTTAGGTTGCTATTTTTTTATGATTATACCAGGAAGCGCGACACCTTAGTTTGTGAGAGGTGGAGCCCTGAAGAGTAAAGTTTTCCACCAGGTCCTTAGCTTTCTGGAAATGTGGTACTCATAAAAAAATTGTTGAATATCACCGCTCCAGGCGAATTAACCGAATGAGCCAACAGTGGGTCCCAAAGCTGCAAGTTCAACCTAATCTTAAAATGCAGTTTATTTATCACGTCCCTTATACTCTAAGTAAAAATCAATTGCAGTTATAAGCTGTGGCTGGTGTTTTTTATGGCAATATGATGTGAAATTGGTTGGACGGCACAGTCAAAGAGTGAGAGACGTTGGGGCGTTAGGGAGGAAAATGTACTACCAGGGCGCCGCAAATGGGGTGTGGCCACTTTCCACTTGTTGTTCAGACTCTGCTAATAGCTTCATTACCATGTCCATTACCGTTCCTGTTGTCCACCCATGGAGCTTGTGGATTAGGGCTGACATCAAAGCCATTTCTTTAATATTCTCAGGAACCATGTCTAAGGCACCAGCAGTTGGTATCGATCTGGGCACTACCTACTCCTGTGTAGGTGTGTTCCAGCATGGCAAAGTGGAGATCATTGCCAATGACCAGGGAAACAGGACCACACCCAGTTACGTTGCCTTCACTGACACGGAGAGGCTGATTGGTGACCCTGCAAAAAACCAAGTTGCAATGAACCCCACAAACACAGTGTTTGGTACGTAAGATTATGTTGACAAATGAATGTATGATTTTTCTACGTGATAACGCAATATTGCCTGCTTGTGCTACACAGATGCGAAGCGGCTCATTGGACGCCGGTTTGATGACGCCAATGTTCAAAGCGATATGAAACATTGGCCCTTCAATGTCGTCAATGATAACTCGCGTCCCAAAGTTGAGGTGCAGTACAAGGGGGAGACCAAGAGCTTCTACCCAGAAGAGATCTCCTCCATGGTGCTGCTGAAAATGAAGGAGATTGCAGATGCGTACCTTGGCAAGGTATGCCTGCATGTTTTTTATTTACAAAAGAGAACGTTGGAAGGGAAATCTTCCAAGTCACTGGTAAACCACTGATTTAAAAACATATTTCCGTAGTTCTTGCAACACAATGTTATTAGTGTTGGTAGGGTTAAGTCAATTGGATTACTGTTAATGATGCATGAGGATGGTCTAAAAAATGTTTCCTTGTTTTTGAGTCAACTTAAAGCATGAGTTGGTGCCATAAATATTATTAAATCAGATATTACAGTACACAGCATTACTTTTCACCTTCAACACAAAACTAAGATGTTTGGTCAGATTGCTTAGCATACTTTGTATTGACATTTGACTGGTTTTGGTATTTGGAAATGTAAAACATGTATGAAAATGGTCTCCCACATCCTTAAATTGTGCTGTCTGCAACCCACAACTTATAAAAAAAACAACATTAGTACACCCCCATCTTCGAGTAATTTTGAACAGTAGCATATTTAGCAGCTGGTAGGTTAACTCTTATCAGCAATTCCACATCCGTCTTCAGTGGCAGTTGACTTTTCAAGCCAAGAGCATATTCAAATCGAACCAAGAACATATTCAAATTGAGTTGATTAACTTTCAATGTGATACAAACAATACATTAATGTCAGTAAATCCAAAAGGTTTACAATGCAAAATTACCCACAAATTAAAAAACATGCACAGGTGATGGTTTTACTGTTTGGCAGCACTTACTGCACATCTGTGAGCAAACTTATGGTGTCATGAACCTCGACATCTATGTCCAGACTCAGAGGTACCCTGACTGATTCCCACCTTGATGACATACTCAACTTGTCTGTCAGTGAGCTAACTGCAACATAGCATTGAGTAGCTAGTCATGTGTCCCTTTAGCAGTTGCAGTGTAGAAGATGCAAGTTTTTTGTTGAGACGTTACATTGTATTTGGTTGGATTTGTGGCTGCAATTATTGTTCTGAAGAATATTTTGTCATACTAATAATTGACAATTTAACATGTTAGTTGCACAAATTACATTGAGGCTCTTTGTGGTTTACGCTCCCATAGCCCTTTGGAACATTTTGAACACAGAGTAAGGGTTGTTTTTGTCATTTGAAGACGGTAACCAATGCTGTTGTGACCGTGCCGGCCTACTTCAATGACTCTCAGCGTCAGGCCACCAAAGATGCCGGCACCATCTCTGGACTCAACATCCTTCGCATCATCAACGAACCGACTGCTGCGGCTATTGCGTATGGCCTGGATAAGAAGGTGAAGAGATACATGCCAGCTAACGTGTGCAGTGAAATTTTTTCTTGAGGTTCTGTGGACATTGACATTCCTTGCTAATCCTTTGGTATCAAACATCTTTGACCTTGTTCAAGTGGTCCATCTTAAAATAATTGATGTGTGATTTGTGATGCGCGACGTGATGTGTGGTGTATGTCATTTTAGCCAAACCAAATATGATTTATAGTAAAACATTTCTAAGTCTGATGTTTAAATCATTCCATAATTGCAGGTTGGCTGTGAAAAAAATGTCCTGATCTTTGACCTGGGCGGCGGCACTTTTGATGTGTCCATCCTGGCAATTGAAGACGGCATCTTTGAAGTCAAGTCGACGGCAGGCAACACCCACTTGGGGGGTGAAGACTTCGACAACCGCATGGTGAACTTCTTCATCACCGAGTTCAAACGCAAGCACAAGAAAGACATCAGCGGAAACAAGAGGGCCGTGCGTCGTCTGCGCACAGCTTGTGAGAGGGCGAAGCGAACCCTGTCCTCCAGCACACAGGCCAACATCGAAATTGATTCCCTGTTCGAAGGCATCGATTTCTACACTTCCATCACCAGGGCCCGCTTTGAGGAGCTCAACGGAGACTTGTTCCGCGGAACTCTGGAGCCTGTGGAAAAGGCTCTCCGCGATGCCAAGCTGGACAAGGGTGATATTCATGAACTGGTTTTAGTAGGAGGCTCCACTCGTATTCCCAGGATCCAAAAACTGCTGCAAGACTTGTTCAACGGAAAGGAACTCAACAAGAGCATCAATCCAGATGAAGCAGTGGCCTACGGTGCAGGTATCATCTACAATAGATTACTTTAAAGTACGGATGTGACAATATGAAAATGTCATATCACAGTCATCATGACCAAAATTATAACGGTTATTATGATCACGATATTGTTGAATGTGCTCAAAAAGTACTTATACACACACTGAAATCTTTCAACCAAGCTTTACTTAAAAACAATACACACATGAATGGACACAGAATTTGGTTTACTTGGCAGAAAAGCATAAAATATTGTTATGGCTTCTTTTAAGCCATATTCTATTCTTATTGAAGTGTTTAAGTATGTTTATCTTCTTCCGTTTCAATTTCCAAAAGTTTAGTGTCTCTTAATGATCAAACCAAATGCGGTTTCATTTTCTGTCTTAGACACTTGCATTTATGGATCTTCACATCTATCACTGTTCTAAGAGAGCACAACCTTCATGTGCAATGTGCACTGTAGGGAAGGGATAGTGGTCACTTGTTTGAACATGATGGACAGATTCTGGCTACGGAAGTCTTTAGCAATCTTTCTGGCAGGTAAAGGAAATGTGGGCCTTTATTTTAGCAATGCTCCTGGATCATTCATGTGGGGTGAGGCAATGAATAATATTGTCTGCTGGATTTCTCAGAGCAGCTGGGGCAGTATTGCAGTCTCTCTGCCGTACGGTTGTGACGAAACGAGAGCTGAGCCAGAAGGCAAAGCTCTCGGTCTACCGAGCTATCCACATTCCTACTTTCACCTATGGAAACCATGACTGAAAAAATAAGATTGTGGATACAAGCGGCCGAAATGAGTTTCCTCAGAAGGGTGGCTGGCATCTCCCTTGGAGATAGGGTGAGAAGTTCAGTCACCCGAGAGAGACTCGGAGTAGAGCTGCTGCTCCTTCGCTTGGAAAGGAGCCAGCTTAGGTGGTTCGGTTCACGAGCGTCTCCCTAGGGAGGTCCTCGTTGCATGTCCCACTGGGAGGAGACCCCGTGGCAGGCCAAGGACCAGATGGGGGGGGGGGGGGGTTACCTCTCCTCTCTGGTCTGGGAACGCTTCGGGATTCCCCAGGAGGAAGTTGCTAATGTTGCTCTGGAGAGGGAAGTCTGGGGGTCTCTGCTAGAGCTGTTGTCCCCGCGACCCGATTCCGGATAAGCGGTTGAAGATGGATGGATGGATGGGTGGATGGATTTCTCAGAGAATCAACATAGCGCAATTGAGTGGGGGATTCTGTGAAAGACTGTGAAACATGTGAGGACACATCTGTGTGCTGATTATCATTCACCGTCTGCATGAAGGTGACTGACCCATAGGCGCTGACCCATAGGCGCTGACCCGTAAGCGCTAACCCATAGGTGCGCTCAGAGGCAGAAGATGTGAATGTGTCTAGTTGCGGTGGCAGTATGAGCGGCCGAAGGTACATACGAACGAGGCAACTTGAGGTGTTTAAGAGTGGAAATCTCCTGTACCAAGCTCAACCACTTGTCAAGGATGTCTTTAGGCTGTTCATCTGGTCATCACAGACCAGGTTGGACTTCCACATGTCCATGGATAAGCACCTTACCTTGGATGGTTACTGGCACGAATAATCCTAGGAAGATACATTTCGGAGAGTGGCAACCGACGTTTCAGTAGTATAACACTTGAAACTCAGCGTGTTATTTAAAGTAAACCCAGCATATTCCTAGAATGGGTTTGTATAGGTCGTCACCTGCTTTGGATAACCCCAGTGTACTACTAGCTGATCGCGCTTCAGGTGGTAGGTGTGCTACAACTTCTGGCATGTTTCTTGGCCACTATTGTATCTCAGTCTCTCTTACTAAGAAGTTTATTCAGACTCAATCAGAGCCTCAACTTCTTTGACTTCTTCAACTTTCTTCAACCTTACCCATACTGTGGAGGAAATTGTCCACATCGAGCGAGTGCTGAATCACTTGATGACTCTTGGATTGTTTCAAGCAGAACAGTGAAGTGCATTTAAGTGGAAAGGCTAGAGCTTTGTGGCCACAACCACACTTAAAAAACACATTCTTTAATCCACTTTTTGAGACCTGACACAAGTTGAGATAATGATCATTACTACTGCAGAATGGACAAAAAGGACTGTCTTTAGAAGCATGTGACTTTGTCAGAGTGGTCACCTTGCTGCAACCTGTTTTACCAGGGAATAGGAGGACTGACACTGTCTTTTTGTTGCACCCTTTTGGCAGGAAGAGGCCCAGAGTTGTTCAGGTGAGCAGCTCTAATGGACAAACACACCAGGTTGGGTAGGGTGTAGGTCCTGGCGATGCCTGGCTGTAGGTTTTCTGGACAAAGACAATATTGCACAAATCTGTCTCAATGAGCAGGAGAAATCTTATTTAAGAGACGGTTAACGAGGGAACCCCACCTGAGCTCATATACAAAGTGTTCCGAGACTGAACTGAGAGGGCAATGGTGTCGAATGATTCTGCATGCGAGATTTGAGAGCTAGTAGGTTGAGGATTGCTCCTTGTTCACTCTGTACTAATTGTGTAAGCTGGCCACATTTGTCTTGCAGAACAGCCGTATATGGTCTTGGGCCATACACAAATGACTTAGACTGCAGTGCTATGGAGTTTGAGCTGATTTAGGGGAAGTTGAAAGTTATATTGCTCGCTGAGGTGAGGGTGCTTATCCATTAAGCTGTTTTGTGCCATTTTGGGTAGAGCAAAATCTCTTTCCCCGACCATTTTTTAACCTTGGAAGTGCTAGTTTGGGAATACCACAGGATGTAGCAATCAGTGTCTTGATGCTCGGGTAGAACCAAGGCTGTGCTGCTGGGACTGGTGTTGCAGTTGCTATAGCGGATTTAGCACACTGCACAGTTGGAGGTGATGGCGCGGCTGTGACTACTGGTTGTGGTATAGTTCTTACTGAGCCTACCACTAGGACAAGAAGCTAGTTGTGGCAGCCTTTTGCAAGGTTTGTGGCACTACAGCTGTGTGTGTTGTGGTGAATGCATACTAGTGGATGCATAACTAAATGTGGGAAGGACTGGCAAATGTTGACTTGTGAATGACACAGATGCAGCCGAGGTGACAGAATCAGAATCTGCAGCAGGGGCTAATATGGTAGAGACACAAGTTTGGACACCCTTGACAGGATTGACGATTGATGACAATGTCTGTATCACAGAATAGAGGTAGGAGGTTGTATTTGAGCAGTCAATGGATTTGGCCGTTGCAGCCCTGAATTGCTGGGTAAAAACCAATGGTTGAAGAGGTGTTCCTTGAACGGTTCTCAAGGGAACTGAAGCAGATACAACAAACTCCCTTCTTGTCTCTCATCGACACACACCTGTTGTTGTTGACTTTGGACTTATCGGCTGCACAAGAATCAAGGCTGCGGAACAGAGACACACTGTAGGCTTACATACAAACAACATGCATCCACAAAAATATACGCCACACATACACCCCCCCAACCCCCCAACCCAACGCCCTCGACGCAAATCCCATAGGGCTGATGGAAGGATGGTCAGCGCCGAGAGGTGCGGCCTACCACCATTACCCTGCCCCTTCCCTCTGTTGCTAGATATCTCGATATGTATGTTGTAATATGTATACAGTATGTGCTTTGCTATGGAGGTTTTTTCCCACTCCAGACTGGGCCCCCTTAGGAGCCCAGTCTAGATGGTATTTTTTTACTCATCCTTCCCCAGCGTTTTACCCTTTTCCCCATCTTTTACGGGGTGCCTTGTGACGACCCATCAGCGTTCCTGTGCTGTAACCCTGTACAGTTTGTTTGTCTAATCTTGAACGGGTTTGTGCTGAAAACAAAGTTCCGTTGTACTTGTGCAATGACAATAAAGACCTATCTATCTATCTATCTATCTATCTATCTATCTATCTATCTATCTATCTATCTATCTATCTATCTATCTATCTATCTATCTATCTATCTATCTATCTATCTATCTATCTATCTATCTATCTATCTATCTATCTATCTATCTATCTATCTATCTATCTATCTATCTATCTATGTATCTATCTATCTATCTATCTATCTATCTATCTATCTATCTATCTATCTATCTATCTATCTATCTATCTATCTATCTATCTATCTATCTATCTATCTATCTATCTATCTATCTATCTATCTATCTATCTATCTATCTATCTATCTATCTATCTATCTATCTATCTATCTATCTAGCATGTCAGTAGAGGGCGGAGTTGACAATGTGTTCACAATGTATCATTCTCACACCCTGACCGAAAGGACTTAACACTATGGGTAATATGTAAATCTTTATTCAGTTTCTGTAAGCGACTGCGCCGCCCCATTTCTCTTGCCATAATCTCCTTGGCAAAGTGATCTTCCCATTGTAGGCTCTGTCCTTCTTTAGCTTGTGCATGCAGTCTTTTTGTCTGCAGCTTTTCTCTGTCTCCTGCTGTAGGTCAGCAAGCTTTATACCTTCAATTCACCCCTCTAGCATAGCTGTTTAAACAGAAGGGATATTTTGAAGCAGTGGAAGACCATGTGATAGCTGATAGAACCGACGTGATTAAGAAGATAACCTGTGCAGATACCCTATGCCAGGGGTCGGCAACCTTTACCACTCAAAGAGCCATTTTGGCAAGTTTCACAAATTAAAGAAAGTAATGGGAGCCACAAAAAAAATTTAAAATTTAAAATGAAAAACACTGCATACAAAGCTTAAATGCTTTGTGCTATGTTAACCAGGGGTCTCCGACACACGCACCGGCACACACTTTAATGTGGAAATTTGATGCTAGTGCAGCCCGCGAGTTTTGAATGAATGGCGCTAGATAGCGTCATGCTTGCCAACCCTCTCACTTTTCCCGGGAGACTCCCGAATATCAGAGCGTGATGACACTGCATTTGGCGCCCTCTACAGTCTGCCCTAACAGTGTACCTGCTCAACCACACGTAGAATGCAATTTCAGCTTGCTCACATAAGTGACAGCAAGGCGTACTAACTCAGCAGCCACACATCTTACACTGACGGTACCAATACCCAGAATCCTATGCAGCCCTAACTCTTCTGCTCAACCAACGCACGGAGAGGGTGGGTGGGTTGATGTGTGGGGGGATTTGGTGGTAGCGGGGGTGTATAATGTAGACCGGAAGAGTTAGGGCTGCATGGGATTCTGGGTAATGGTTGTGTTGTGTTTATGTTGTGTTACGGTGGGATGTTCTCCAGAAATGTGTTTTTCATTCTTTTTTGGTGTGGGTTCACAGTGTGGCGCATATTTGTAACGTAACAATGTTAAAGTTGTTTGATACGGCTACCATCAGTGTAAGCTGTGTGGCTGATGAGTAAGTATGCTTTGCTGTCTCCTGTGTGTGCAAGTAATAACAACATGCAACATGTGGCTGGACTGGCACACTGTATGTAAATGCTATAGAGGACAATTACTGCAGTGCAATTAGGGCACGCCCTTTATTTAGTAATTAGAGTGTAAATAGGATTATTTTTTCCCTGGGAGTAATCTATGAGAGACACTGAGATCCATAATTCTCCTGGGAAAATCGGGGGGGTCGGCATGTATGTAGCTGAGCCGCATCAGAGTGGTCAAGGAGCCGCATGCGGCTCCGGAGCCGCGGGTTGCAGACCCCTGCCCTATGCTAACAAGTTTACACATCTTTCAGTAGACGCAAGCCTTTAGTAGATCAGGCCCCGAGTGTTAATACTAACCGTGGTTTATCATAAATATATGTAATAATTACATCCCTACAGTAAA
>NC_084740.1:559036-601086 GCF_033978785.1 Entelurus aequoreus
AGCTCGACAATGCAATATAAAGAAACAAATCATAACAATCCAGCCCGGTCTGATATGTAAGGATGCCTGATTGGCAACCCGGAACAGGTGTGCTCAGGATGCCAGGTGACGAAGACAGTTCTCAGGCAAAAGGAATGGTGGAGCCAAACAGGAAGTGGAACTAAAATACAAGCATCGGAAAAAAAAAAAAAGGAAACTGAGAAAAACAATTAAAAAATATATATATATATAAAATCAGGCCAGACGCAACAGATCCTGAAATACGAATTATAAACTATATATTTCTTGAGTGCAAAACAAAATTTACTTTACACAATTTTGTGTAGGAATAATCACAATAATAAAAACAACCTCTGAGTTTACTGAACTGAAATCACTACAAGTGCATTTTCATGTTGTGCTGTATATCCAGATGTCATTTATCTATATTGGAGCAAATGTAGTATACTGTCGCTCAAATGCTGGGGTTTTAATCTCCATCAGTGTATATAAATGATAGCTCTATTTATGCGGGGGTAAAGTTGCCTAAGGTGCCTTTTAGAAGGTTTATCACATTATTTGGTGTTCCTGTGCACACATAAAGACAGATGAGTGTGGTTTGATTTAGCACCTTGTGTCTATAAGATTTATGCTGCGAAATAATCCCTTTTGTTACACTTGAACTGTTTCTTATAATCACCATCCAACCCTGCTCGGCATTTGTATCATTTTGGCATTTGTGCGATTTTACTTAAGGAAATAAAAACTCTGGTCTGTGTTTGCTATTTAATATTTAAAAATGTATACATAAATATAAGTATATATCTGTGTGTGTATATATATATATTTATAGATGTTTCTTAGTAGTTTCATTTCGCCTCACTGTATTGTTTACTCCCACCTGAGCCAGATGGCACCCTCTTGTAAGGCACACTTGCCAGAAGGCAAACACACACGTACACGCACTCTCTCAAACACAAACACACACACACACACACACATATATATGGGAAATGCTTCAAACAAACAAGCCCACATGATGGTGTGTGTGTGTTGTTGTTTTTTCACACCGCTCATAATAAATTGCCGAGTAGCTGACATCTCCCACCTCCATTCATAACAGAGGTAGAAGTATTTAGTTTGCTTTGTTCCGGTTATGTGCCTCAAAAGTGCAAACTCCAGAAAAAAGAAAAAAACAATTTTCCACCTGAGCACTTGATTTTGTGAGGTGACTGCTGCTGGCTTTGTTGTTTTTCTTTCAGTCACTGCCAGCCAGGCTATAGAATAGAGATAGGAGAACAGATAGTAGGGTTCAAAACATTCACTAAATTCAACTCATTTGCTTGACTACACTTGATATGTGTATGGCATACAATGTTATTATTACCATAATTTACCATCGATGTCACTATTTTTGCATCATGGCTGTTGTTCTTTTTGTGCTTGGCCTCTCGTTAATCCAAAAATGTTGTTTGTAGTCTTATTGTGACAGTGTTGATACTGTTATATTGTTTACAAACTCACCTCAGGGAATAAGTACTTGCACACAGGAGGGCTTTGGAGGTAACAAGCTAACTTAAAGAGTATTTACCTGGTATCGCATCGATATATAACATTGCAGTATCACCCTACCTAGGAGAAATATCATCTTAGAGAAAAATGTAATTTAAAACATTTGTACGCACATGCAACACTTAAGACCTTCAGTATATCAGTATGTGGAATTTAATTATGGAATGGATTAAGCAAAGAAATCAAACAATGTACTAATATGATCCACTTCAACAAACTCTTCAAACTTAAAGTGTTTACAAAGTACAAAGAAGAAGAACCATGATAAACATTCTGAATTTATTTCATCCATCCATTTATTTTCTAGATAATCTTACTTACCTCACCATATGAAATGTAACTTACTTCACTAATTATTATTTATTTATTTTTATTGTTATTACTTATGGAGTATATTGTGACTCAATTGAGGACAGGAAGTGAACACAAGTTTTAGCAATTGCTATGTAAAGGAAAAGGGGTAGGATTAGATAAGCACTGCTTCTTCCTACTCCTTTTCGAACATGTTGAAAAGAGAAACTGGAAATTGTGATGTATCATGTTGTATGCATGCATGTTCCAAATAAACACAAACTCAACTCAACTCAACCCTAGTTAAACAAAATAGGCAAACTTACAAATTAATGTCAACATAGATTGCCAGTATTAGAAATATGTACTGTAACTTATGTCTTGTACATAAATCACAAATTGGATCTTAAAAAAATGTGAAGTAAAAGTTACAGTACAATACCTATATTGGAGCCTGGGTATTGGCCGATACCCATATTAATTTGTTCCATATGGAGAATGGTGGCACGCAGAGTTGCAGCGACCAAGAGCTATTTCAGCCAGGATAGTCTTTGCACCTCGTCGGTGCTACTTTGTGTTTACTGGCATGGTTTTGGAACCGTCGCAATACCACACAGCCACGATCAGCTTGTGCAGCTCAGCTCGGGAGTTTTTCACCAATGATTAGCCTCTACGGAGGAGGCGCTAGCTGTTCAAAGTCGGGACCCAGAATGGACCACTCCTTATACATCAGTCGGTGACGCCTGTGCGCCCCGACGTGTCTCCATGCAAGAGGATCCCCTGTTGGCCCCACTATGGAATGGACTCTCACAATATTAACCGTATCCACTCGGCATCCATTGCACCGGTCACCTGCTGTCCCTTCCAAGGATTCTCGTTGTCCCTACTGGGTTGAGTTTTTTCTTGCCCTGGTGTGGGATGTCGTTGTGGCTTGTGAAGCCCTTTGAGACATTTGTGATTAAGGGCTACATACAGTAAGTAAACTTTGATTGATTGATGATTGATTGATTGATTGATCCACATCTGTGACCCGTGGATCGCGCTCCTGGGTCAAGATGTCAGGTACCTGTTTAGCAGACTAACTTGTTTTCATTTTTTTCCCAGCTGCATGTTGACATGCTTATATTAATGCCATTACTTGATGATGAGGCCTATGCCGTATGCAGCTTCTTTTGTCTCAAGGGCAGAAATTATTTGAGAGGTTCTTTTCAGGAAATTAATCCTGAATTACCTTTAAAGCAGATGTACTGTTACGAAATATATTTGTACGATTGTATTTATTGCTGAATGTATAACAACCACAGCATTTTTTTTTTCTAATAAAACAAATTCCAAAAATGTCAGTCCGAGTTAGTCAGTTAGTCATCGAACTGGCCCACATTTTTATAACAATTTCATAAAATGGCAATGACAATTGAAAATTACAATAAATAATATCGAACTGTAAAGTGTCATTAATTAGCAAAAACCTAAGACGAATGTTGCTCTTTATCATTATTATTATTATTTGCTCATTATTGTACAATTATTTGTGCTGACTTACTTATACACTTGTTTTATTTAAATATCAAAGGATTTTAAAGGCCTACTGAAATGAATTTGTTTTATTTAAACGGGGATAGCAGATATATTCTATGTGTCATACTTGATCATTTCGCGATATTGCCATATTTTTGCTGAAAGGATTTAGTATAGAACAACGACGATAAAGATCGCAACTTTTGGTATCTGATAAAAAAAAAGGCTTGCCCCTACCGGAAGTAGCGTGACGTAGTCAGTTGAACATATACGCAAAGTTCCCTATTGTTTATAATGATGGCCGCCAGAAGTGACAGAGATTCGGACCGAGAAAGCGACGATTTCCCCATTAATTTGAGCGAGGATGAAAGATTTGTGGATGAGGAAAGTGCAAGTGAAGGACTAGTGGGGAGTGGAAGCGATTCAGATAGGGAAGATGCTGTGAGAGCCGGGGGTGACCTGATATTCAGCTGGGAATGACTACAACAGTAAATAAACACAAAACATATATATACTCTATTAGCCACAACACAACCAGGCTTATATTTAATATGCCACAAATTAATCCTGCATAAAAACACCTAGGTGTTTGTTGTGCTAGCTCCTAGCTACTAGCTACTAGCTACTAGCTCGAGCTAGTTATAGCTCGAGCGGGTTATATGGGCGAGATCCCGTCCATAAAACCCGCCAATACAATTCAAACACCTGCACAACACACATACTCACTCAGCCCAAAGGACCGTTCACCTAACCCAAGGTTCATAAAGCTTATATATTTAACCAAAGTTACGTACGTGACACGCACGTACGGGCAAGCGATCAAATGTTTGGAAGCGCGCGGTTGGGACCTGATATTCAGCTGGGAATGACTACAACAGTAAATAAACACAAGACATATATATACTCTATTAGCCACAACACAACCAGGCTTATATTTAATATGCCACAAATTAATCCCGCATAACAAACACCTAAGTGTTTGTTATGCTAGCTCCTAGCTCCTAGCTACTAGCTCGAGCTAGTTATAGCTCGAGCGGGTTATATGGATGGGATCCCGTCTATATAACCCGCCAATAAAATTCAAACACACACACTCACTCAGCCCAAAGGACCGTTCACCTAACCCAAGGTTCATAAAGCGTATATATTTAACCAAAGTTACGTACGTGACACGCACGTACGGGCAAGCGATCAAATGTTTGGAAGCGCGCGGGTGGGACCTGATATAGGCTGACCATACATCCTCTTTTCCCTGGACATGTCCTCTTTTGCGGGGGTGTCCGGGGTGTCCGGGTGGGGTTTCTTATACGCCTCAAATGTCCGGCATTTTGAGTTAGGGTTGCGTGTATCTTCAATGTACGTCTTGGGCAGAGGTCGGCAACCCCTGACAACTAAATTAAGGGAGTGCCGTGATGGCACTGTATATATTATCCTCTATTACTTGCACAAACAGTGTGCCATACCAGCCTCATGTTGTATGACGCTTTAACTTACACACGTGGGAGACAGCAAGGCATACTTGGTCAACAGCCACACAGTTTACACTGATGGTGACCGTATAAAACAACCTTAACACTGTTACGTTACAAATATGCGCCATACTGTGAACCCACACCAAAAAAGAATAACAAACACATTTCTGGAGAACATCTGCACCGTAACACAACATAAACACAACAGAACGAATACCCAGAATCCCATGCAGCCCTAACACCCCCGCTACCACCAAACCCCCTCACACATCAACCCCCCTCCCCACCCCCCTCTGTGTGTCGGTTGAGGTGGGCGGGGTTTGGTGGTAGCGGGACCGGGAGAGTTAGGGCTGCATGGGATTCTGGGTATTTGTTCTGTTGTGTTTATGTTGTGTTACGGTGCGGATGTTCTCCAGAAATGTGTTTGTCATTCTTTTTGGTGTGGGTTCACAGTGTGGCGCATATTTGTAACGTAACAGTATTAAAGTTGTTTTATACGGCCACCGTCAGTGTAAGCTGTGTGGCTGTTGACCAAGTATGCCTGCTGTCATTTTCGTGTGAAAGCAGAAGATGCATTCAACATGTGGCTGAGCAGGTACACTGTTTAAGCAGGCTGTAGAGGGTGCCAAAGTCAGTGCCATCACCCCCAAATATCGGGTGTCTCCTGGGAAAAGTGGGAGGATTGGCAACTATGACGCTGTCGAACGCCATTCATGTAAATCTGGTGGGCCGCGTTAACTTGAAACTGTCATTAAAGTGCGGGCCGGGGCGCGTGTATGAGACCCCTGGTTCAAACATAGCACCAAGCAAAAAAAAGCTTTGTATACAGTGATATTTCATTTTAAATTTCAAAAGAGTTTTGAGGCTCCCATTGTTTTCTTTCATTTGTGAAACTCGTCAAAATGGCTCTTTGAGTGATAAAGGTTGCCGACCCTAGACTCTAGGGTTAAGTTAAGAAGGGGTTAAACAAAACAAGCTCTGAAGGTGCGCACGCAGAACATTCGTGAGGGAGGGGCAGAGACACAGAGTGAGAGAGCTAGTGAGTGGAGACAGACATGAAAACAAGAAATGCCGAAAAGTAAATGCAACTTCACGGATGATTTGCGTAAAAAGTATTTGTGTTTTGGTCCTGGCCGTGACACATGCGAAGCAGAATGCACTGTGTGCAAAGCAGGAACGTGTATATCTGTGGCAAATAAAGATCTACAAGCCCATATCGACACTACAAAGCACAAAACAGCTGTGCAGGGTGAGAGCTCGTCTGCTGTTTTTTGTTTAAATGTAATTAACTTCTTTTGAGGCATTATTTATGTTTAGATTATAAACAAGAGGTTATTTGGAATATTTCTACCGCTGCACTTTTTTTCCAAAACTGTGAATGTTACAGAATATAAGTGTGACTTATTTTGTTATACTGTCAAGCAGTGTTGGCGTTAACACACTTTTTGTGTCTTTTTAACGCATTGAAATCAGAAAGGACGCAGATTTGTTTTATTTTACCATTTGCGGCCCACAGCTAATGTTTTAAAGGCCCACGGCACATTCTAAAAATACTATTAAAATAAACAAAAACATAACAAAAGTGAAATAAAAAAGCTTACAGGTGAAATGTCATTTAGAAAAAGTTGCAATGTTCACTAATAAAACAAAAATGTTTTGTTTTCTTTCAAACTGTCGTTGTTCAAAACATAATAATAATAATAATCAAAATCAATGTCATTATGAATTATTGACCTATCAAAGGTTCCGATTACTTCACATCAAATATTCCACTAAGAAAAATATTTTTGGTGGAAGATTTTGCATATTTTGTGTGTTTGCCATAAAAAACATAGTTTTGTTTGACAAAAAAGGGCGGAAAACAAACAAACAAAAAACACAACATAAAAAAACTAAAACATTTTGAAATGAGGAATAGATGTGAAGTTGATGTAGACTCCAGAGATTTAAGCGTTAAATATAAAATGTATGTATGCCCTGGCACACCATTATCATCATTTCATGACCCAAGCAAAACACTTTTTACACTTTTATACTAAAATAAATACACCTACAACTTATTCAATAAAAACATAGAAAAAAATTAGCAGCAGTGGTAAAGTTTAGATCCATGAAGAAAAGAAGAAAGTGAATGAATGTTTATAACTGAATACATTTACATATGTATACACATTTGTTTTCCTTTGTATTATTTTTTTTAATGAATTAAGTAATGTTTATGACAACCTTTTTCCAAAACACAACATAGAATGTGAGATATAACAGGATAATGCATACATTTGTCATTTGTTTTCAAAACGCTTACAAAAAAGTGGTACCCCAAAAATGTACTGTGGGACCCCATTTGTATGATTTGATGGGGTCCCTGGGACCCCATTTTGAAAATTCCTAGCGTCAACACTACTGTCAACATAGGAGAAAAAATGCTTTATTTAAATAAATATATTACTTATGAATATAAAAGCATGGTGGCAGAGGGGTTGGTGCGTCTGCCTCACAATACGAAGGTCCTGAGTAGTCGTGAGTTCAATCCCGGCCTCGGGATCTTTCTGTGTGGAGTTTGCCTGTTCTCCCCGTGACTGCGTGGGTTCCTTCCGGGTACTCCGGCTTCCTCCCACCTCCAAAGACATGCACCTGGGGATAGGTTGATTGGCAACACTAAATTGGCCCTAGTGTGTGAATGTTGTCCGTCTATCTGTGTTGGCCCTGCGATGAGGTGGCGACTTGTCCATGGTGTACCCCGCCTTCCGCCCTATTGTAGCTGAGATAGGCTCCAGCGCCCCCCGCGACCCCGAAGGGAATAAGCAGTAGAAAATGGATGGATGGATGGATATTACTTATGAAGCAAGTTCGAGTATCATTGGCAAATTTTCACCTAGTCCCGGCCTTGGCGTGCTGCCCGCCTTGGCACGCATATATGTGTCCTCTTTTTGGGATTTCAGAATATGGTCAGTCCACCTGATATTCAGCTGGGAATGACTACAACAGTAAATAAACACAAGACATATATATACTCTATTAGCCACAACACAACCAGGCTTATATTTAATATGCCCCAATTAATCCCGCATAGGTGTTTGTTATGCTAGCTCCTAGCTACTAGCTCAAGCTAGTTATAGCAAGCGATCAAATGTTTGGAAGTGCAGCTGCGTACTCACGGTATTGCGTCTGCGTCTGTGTATCCAAATCAAAGTCCTCCTGGTAAGAGTCTCTGTTGTCCGAGTTCTTCGATCTTGACTGCATCTTTCAGGAATGTAAACAATGAAACACCGACTGTGTTGTGTTGCTGACTTCCCTCGCAAAATAATCCGCTTCGCACCGACAACTTTCTTCTTTGCTTGCTCAGCTTCTTTCTCCATAATGCAATGAACAAATTGCAACAGATTCACCAACACAGATGTCCAGAATACTGTGGAATAATGAGATGAAAACAGAGCTATTTCGTATTGGCTTCAATGGGGAAGCCATACCTATGTTTCACTGGCTACGTCACGTGCATACGTCATCCTCCAAAGGAATTTTCAACCGGAAGTTTAGCAGGAAATTTAAAATTGCACTTTATAAGTTAACCCGGCCGTATTGGCATGTGTTGCAATGTTAAGATTTCATCATTGATATATAAACTATCAGACTGCGTGGTCGGTAGTAGTGGGTTTCAGTAGGCCTTTGAAGAAAAACTCAAACATCAATGCAACTCTTCTCTTTTTGTCTCTAATCAAACCACTTGGCTATAAGCAGTAAGATAAAAAGACGAAAAAAGAAAAAAATCAGCCCCTACTAAGACGCAGCCTTATCAGTAAGAAGTGGGGGCGAGGGTGCTGAGGTGAGAGCCACACAGATGCCCCCATCCCCTCGTCCCCCACTCTCTTTGCCCTCTCCCACTCAGTGGAGTTGTCAAAAATTGCAAGTGCAAAAATTGTATGGCTGCACATATCCTCCCTTTTGAGACATGGTTTAACCCAGGGGTGTCAAACTTATATTAGCACAGAGGTCACATGGAGGACAATATATTCCCAAGTGGGCCGGATTGGTAAAATCATGGCATTATCACTTAGAAATTAAGACAACTTCAGATTGTTTTGTTTGAATTGCTGTAGCCAAAAATACATCAAGCACACTCTGAAAATGTACATATCACAAATGATCCTCTTGATAAAATATTTCAAGTTAGTTGAACATTTTGAGGAAAAAAACGGTTTCAAAAACATAAAGGAAACAATGAACTCAGACGTTGTCTCTCTGTATCTCCAAAGCCATGATTGAACTTTAAGTCACAGCCTAACTAGGATTTAACAAAATACTAAGTAGACAGAGGCTATATTTTTTGCGAAGATTAAGATTGTATGGCGTAAGCAGCCACATCATGATGATTTTCTACCGGGCCATTGTAGAGAGCATTATTAGATACGGGATCACCTCATGGTTTGGCAACCTAACCATTAAGCTAAAAAGCAAACTGGCCGGCATGCATAAAACGGCAATGAAAATCGTAGGGAGGAAAGAATATGAGCCTATACAGAGCATCTATGAGCAGGCAGTTAGGAAAAAAGCTAAGAAAATTATTTCCAACTCACAACACCCACTCTTCCCTGAATATGGAACCCTGCCATCAGGGAGAAGACTCCAGGTCCCACTATGCAAATCTAACCGCCTTAAATTATCATTTGTCCCAGCCTCCATTAAGCTGACCAACAAGGTGCAATAGAATGTTAATACATAGGTTAGCACATTTTTAGCACATAGCACTTCAGCATATAGCACTTTAGAACTAAGCACTTTAGCACATAGCACTTTATCCATGAGCTTTAGTGCAATGCACACTGGTGCTTTATCTTTATCTCCATACTGTAGATTTTATGCCTACATCAAAGTGCCACCTATGTCTATCAAGCTCCATGTTCTGATGTTTAAATGTTAGTTGTCTGGTTGTGGTTGTGTCTGTGCTTGTGTTTTTGTTCTGTTGTTTTTGTGTATGTTAAGAAAGCAATGATGCACTGTGCCCAAGACAAATTTCCCCGCGGGGACAATAAAGTTGAACCTTGAACCTTGAGATCCTAAATAATAAAAAGGTAGGTATCAAATACGGACCGTGTACGTCCAGGCCATCCCTTTTTTTTTGGAATAGAAAAATAATTTAACATAAAAATCAATGTTCCCCACTTTAATAAAAACAAAAATGAAAAATGGATTATTATCCATTATCCCAATTTATTAATGTGTTTAAAAATCAAAACTAGGAATTAAAACAGCTAGGAGAAAACTATTTTTATCTAAACCTCATTCAAATTTTAAAAAATTATTATTATTTGGATAACGATCTGTTTTCCGTTTTTTGTTTGTTATTATCAAACCAAAAATCTGGGGAAAGTAGATTTTTAGATTTATGTTGAGGGGAAGGAGCCGCAGCCACTGTGTACCTCTTGCTTGCTTGGTCCCGCTATAGACCGTTTGCTTGCCTAACAGAATTGCTATTTATTCAAAACATTTCTTGAAAAACTGCAGCTCATTTTTATACTTAGCAAACTAATCTTACGGCAGTACTTTTGACATCCCTGGTCTAACCCATGCCTGCAGGCTTGCTTGTATTGGAGCTTGTATCTGAGATTTTAGATGCAAGCTGGTATCATCTGATACTTATTTTAAATGCTAATATCGGATATCGAATCGAGGCACCCCTTAAAATTCTCAGTATCAGTAATGGCAATATTGGGCCTGTATTTACTTGGTATTGTATGGATACCAAAATTTGCAGTATTGCCAACCCCTGCAGTACACTTCAGACGTGATGTTCAATGAGGACACTTAGGGTCTGATTTACTAAGACCCAAATACCATGCGCTAAATAGCGTGTGCAATCTATAAAATAGTGTGTACTATTAGTGGCCATGTTGTGTGTGATTTACTAAGACTGTATGTACAATTGTAATGTGATGCAGACCGCATTAAATGCAGATTTTGCATGTACTATACAGGGCATCACCACAGAGACACTCTCATTTACTGCACATCTATGTTATTATGCTCCTACCTGTGGTGTTTTGCTATGTTTTCAAACAAACAAGAGACATGTGCAATGTTTTATGGGCATTTTAAACACATTCCAAAGTGCATCTACAATGAAACCACTTCTCTTTTTTTATTTTCTTTTTTCATACCGCCGAAGGTCATTGGAGAGAGGCTGCACTTACCCAGCTAATGACGCAAAAAATGCATAATTAAAGAAGTTTTTTAATTTAAGAAATATTCTAATAATATATGTTCTATGTGGAAAAAAAACCTAATGTGATTTAAAAAAAATACTAAAGGACACCAAAACGCATCAATTGAATTTGTTTTAATCTTTCGCTGATGTGTTGGACTTTCACAATATTATGTCAGAACCGCTCGACATCCATTGCTTTCGGTCTCCCCTAGGGGGGGGGGGGGTTTACCCACATATGCAGTCCTCTCCAAGGTTTCTCATAGTCATTCACATTGACGTCCCACTGGGGTGAGTTTTCCTTGCCCGTATGTGGGCTCTGTACCGAGGATGTCGTTGTGGCTTGTACAGCCCTTTGAGACACTTGTGATTTAGGGCTATATAAATAAACATTGATTGATTGATTGATTGAATCAGACCCTTGAAAGGGATCTGTACTTTTTTTTGGAATTCTGCCAATCATTCACAATTTTTATGGAAGAAAAGACGACGGATGTATATATTTTTTTAAATGCATTCTAAATATCAAATAAATGCGATCAAAAGTTTGCATACAATGGAGCCTATGAGAGTCGCTCTATTCTGCCCATAAAATACCTAAAAACACTTTCAAACACATTCATTAAGGTTGTATATAAATGATGTAAGTATATAAGTAATGTAGTAACATTTATAATAACATGTAATATTTACATATTTTGATCATTTTAAGCATTCATGCATTTTTTCATAAACGCATCACATTGTTCACTTTTTTTGTAACAACATCACTGATTATTACTCACTGCACACTTTATGAGAACCAACAAACATAATAAAACATCACTTACTGTACAATATCTGCTGTCATTAGGATGCAGACTGCTAGGATGTTCATATTTAGATGAAAAATTACTCATTATCCTCACAAAGAAAAGGGGGGTGAAACCAAGCGTCTTTTCGTGTTGTTCTCGCCATTTCCGGGTCTAAATTGGCTGTCAAAGTGCACCAACTTGTCGGAATACATCCTCGTCCTTCTACCATCCAGGTGAGAGGCATGATTTATGATCTACAATAAAGTTTGACCTGCGAGGAAACGAGGAAGCAGCTCAGCACTCGATCGTGTCAACATTTGCACACAAGCTCGTGATCACGGCACCACTATAGATAGTTTGTCTGCGTTAGCGCTTATAATAACAATATCACTAATACTTAGATAATATTCAAGACACAAAATGTAAATGGAGTATTGTTGGCGGTTTTTGGATGTTTTTTTATTGGGTTTTATTGGCGGAATAGAAGACCTTCCATTGGCTTCGCTGTAAGCGGACTTTTATCTATGTTTATTTAAGAGTTTGAATGCATTATAAACAAAATACAGCCACCGTTGTGTCTTTCATAATGATCGTGAACGATTCCAAAAAAAAGTGCAGTTCCATTTAAGTCCTTTAGCAGTTATAAAATTATAAAATTATGTTGCTGAATAAACGACATGTCTAATATTTTTTATTCCCGACCGTCCAAAATGTTGACACACACGTAAGAGGGCGGATTCGTGTCTGTCCATTGTCTTTCTTTGCAAGGCGAGCACTGATCTTGCAGCAGTGTGTGGAACTGTGTTAGTTTGCATGTACTTCCCACACGTGCTAAATGAAACACAAAATAGAGCTTGCAGAACGATGATGAGTGTTGATAAATCACATTGCGCGTGCTAGATATTTATATTTGCATCTTCTTGCATTCTCCCAGTGTTGTGGACGTTTTGATGATCGGTATACATTTTGCATATTAATGAAGACGGAGACGCAAAACAGATTGCACGACTTATACTGCTCACTTAATAGACACAATCCACTTAGCCCACGTTTAGTAGCTCAGCTTTGTGTGGACTATCAGGTTTGCATGTGTTCTAGTACACGCAAACCTCTAGTAAATCAGGCCCTTAAAGTATCTGTATTTTATCCTCGATTCAACTAAATGACTTATGGATTCCCGTCATCCAACAAGCTCCTGTCCACATCAACAGTCTCATGCTGAAAAACATCTGCCATGGCTTTGAAAAATTGTTTAAACAAGGTGGTAGAAGCTAAAACCCACACTTCCATGCAAGACACACATTGACAGAGGCAAGCGGCAATATACTGTATGTGTTGATCCTATCTTATTAATCTTGTGAGGGAAATGGAGGTTTTACTGCAGAAATAGACACACAACATATACACACATATACACATATATATACATAATTGGATTTACAAACTGTATACGTGGGATTTTTATTGCACATTATATGACATAATTGCAATGCGCTACTCAGTGAGTTTTTTTCAGAAAAAGAGCACTTTTGCTTCTGCAATGTCATGAAGATAATGTGAAGGATTGTCCTCAATACGCAGAAGTTTTCTTAGCGATGTTTTCAACTCCAACTTCAGTCTCATTGCCTCACCAGACTTCTTAATCAGCATGATAATCCTGCTTTAGACTCCAAGGCACTGATGTTGATGATTAAAAATTATTAATCTGACATGTTTTCTCTGTAATTCATCAAAAATAGACAGTTGGAGGATTAGTTATTTGCAAGGCAGTGTTAAAAACATTAAAAAGTCATAATGGATTCTGCTGCTCGAACGGATGAACCACACAGACCTGTATGTTTAATCCAATCAGCATAACGAAATAAACATAGTACTCTTTTTCTGAGATGAATTTTGATATTGAGTTTAAGATTGCTGGCGTTTTATTTTCTTCTATCCAGCTTCAAGATACTTTATTTACTGTACTTTCTGGGCTGTAGAGCGCAACGGTTTTCAATCCACACACACCAAATTTTAGAATAAATAATTATTTGTACATATATTAATCGCACAGGACCATAAGCCGCATGTACTGTATATACCAGTACGGAAGAGTTTGTAAATGTTTATTTACATACCCCAATTGTTTCTAAGTGCTGCCTGTCACACGGCAGTAAAAAAGTTCCTGAACTTTTGGTTCCTGGATCAATAGGTTCCTGTAGAAGTGTGCGGTTTGTGTTTCCTCCGCATTTTACAGTTCAGGTAGTTTAAACAAATTTGACTGATTATGTATGGAGGGGTGGTTTAGTATATTTCTACACTGATACCATGTAAATAAACGGACAATATCAGGTCACAGTTTTTTTTACTAAAAAGTAATTAAATCATATAAAAAGCAATGAAGAACATATGATTTAAAAAATAAAGTGTACCAAATTGTTCATAAAAAATCCGGCTTTTATCCGTGATGTCCAATGGTCCATTTCAGCTGTAAATAACAATATATAAAGAATAAATGTCAGTGTTTATCTCACGCCGACAACACAAACCCATCGGATTTAGCGTTAGCTTGTTAGCATTAGCACTAATATTTGATGTAATTTACCTTCATTCCACCGTTACTGTCTACTTCTTTCTACATTTATCCAAGTTACGGTAGTCAGAATAGTAAGCAGCTGAGGTCGCCGCTTCGAGTCTGGCTTTGCGTAACGAAGGAAGTTTGTAAAAACTAATAAACAACAATAAACTGCAGATAGTTTAAAGACTACGGCTGAGTAAAAACACTGCAAGATAGTTCCACTGATCAGCGTTCTTCAGCACAAAAATGCCCCACAAAAGTTCCTGCATTTCGAAAGCGCTTCTTCTTTCTTTCAGTTTGTAAGTTTTTTATCATAAAAATACACAAGAAATAAATAATAAAAAAGTCAAAGCGTAAATTCTGAAGGCGGTCGTGTGTTTGAAGAAGTTTTAGGAACGCCTCCAACTGTGTTCAACCAATCAGCGTTCCTGGTCGCTTGGAAAAGTCCCACCTAGCTAGGAAGAACTCCGAATGGTTCCTGAAGAACTAAATCTACCAAGGTACTTTTTGGTGGAAACACAGGGGGAACTTTATTTTCTCTGGTAATAGGGAAAGTTCCTGAAAAAATTCATGCGGTGCAAAAGGGCCTAATGATTAGGAATGAAAAATACCAGCAATTGTACCTTGTCGATTAATGCTCTTTGTGTGTACATCACTTGTCCATTACTTTCTTTGGACTCATACTGAGCTGACAATACTAGAATAATTTTGTAAAAAGGCAAAAAATATGTGCAAAAGGCACACAAATTAGCATTAAGTACAATGATCGATCAGCCCGCTCAAAATGGATGCATTGCCGGGCACAAAATGGCGCTGCGAGGCACACAATAGGTGGGTGAAACATTTGTACACTAAGACAAGGTTCGTACACTAAAGCATATTTTTATTTTTATTATAGTTCTTAAATCGAAAAGTTTTTACAATAAGAGTTCTGCTCTACTCTCAATCTAAATATGTTAT
This sequence comes from Entelurus aequoreus, assembly GCF_033978785.1. NCBI lineage: Eukaryota > Metazoa > Chordata > Actinopteri > Syngnathiformes > Syngnathidae > Entelurus > Entelurus aequoreus. The sequence goes on from NC_084740.1 coordinate 574,379, forward strand.
GTTGATAAAATACACAAACAGTTTCTTCCCTTCAAACCTCTCCGCCACCATGAGAATGACCAAATGACTGTCAAGGGACTTCAGAGACAGGATTGTAGACCTGTTCAAGACTGGAAAGGACAACAAAACCATCAGCAAGAAGCTTGGTGAAAAAGAGACTATTAGCGCAATAATTCTGGAATGTAATAAATCCATCGCTTTCGCTCTAGACAATTTCAAACACATATCTTTACGATAACCACAAATATAAGTGTTTGTCCGACATGTAATTATTAATCAGTTGTGGACAGACGAGGCCCGAAAGTGGTATATGCGCTTTTGCAGCACAGCGGGGGGAATCCATTTTTGACAAGGAATCAGTTTTTGTCGCAACACAGATAACAGCAAATAATATATTTCACTTACAGTTGTGTCGATGTCACGATCGATAACTCGCCTGCTAATGGCATCATAGCAGTAATAATGAAATGTGTCCTGTTCACTATATCTCCGTGGTGTAAACATATTACATGTTAAAGCCACATACATTGGTTTTGGCGATGACTTCCTTGTCTCCCAAGGAAGAGCATCTGATTGGCTCTCGTTCATAACTAACCCCCAGCCCTCTTTCAATGTACGACACAAAGAGCTGTGATTTAATATATATCGAATTTGTCCCACCCATCGACGAGACGAAATTAAATATGATTGGATTTCTTTTCTGTCAAGATTTTTGTCTCGTATTTATACTTAAACTAACATGTTAGTTACTTGTTGTATCGTCTTAGTCAGCATGCCTTTGTATTGATTACTGATAATCTTATTTTTACCTGCTCCGATGTAAATAAATAAATAACCAAAATAAAATAGCTTCCAACCAAGGGCGGGCACAGCTTACTCTGTCCAGGCCCTCCCATGACGCCGGGACTGGTCTGGTTGCAAAGAAATGTTGAATATGAGCCCAACAACACCATCCTATGTCAAATATGGAGGCAGAAATAATCTTCTTTGGGGAAGCTGCTCTGCTTAATTTCTGATTTCTATGCCAACTAACATCAACTTTAAAGACCTACTGAAACCCACTACTACCGACCACGCAGTCTGATAGTTTATATATCAATGATGAAATCTTAACATTGCAACACATGCCAATACGGCCGGGTTAACTTATAAAGTGCAATTTTAAATTTCCCGCTAAACTTCCGGTTGAAAACGTCTCTGTATAATGACGTATGTGCGTGACGTCACTAGATAAACGGAAGTATTGGTACACCTTTGAATCCAATACAAAAAAGCTCTGTTTTCATCTCAAAATTCCACAGTATTCTGGACATCTGTGTTGGTGAATCTTTTGCAATTTGTTTAAAGGCCTACTGAAATGAATTGTTTTTATTTAAACGGGGATAGCAGAAATATTCTATGTGTCATTTTTGATCATTTCGCGATATTGCCATATTTTTGCTGAAAGGATTTAGTATAGAACAACGACGATAAAGATCGCAACTTTTGGTATCTGATAAAAAAAGGCTTGCCCCTACCGGAAGTAGCGTGACGTAGTCAATTGAACATATACGCAAAGTTCCCTATTGTTTACAATGATGGCCGCATGAAGTGAGAGAGATTCGGACCGAGAAAGCGACGATTTCCCCATTAATTTGAGCGAGGATGAAGAAAGATTTGTGGATGAGTAAAGTGCAAGTGAAGGACTAGTGGGGAGTGGAAGCGATTCAGATAGGGAAGATGCTGTGAGAGCCGGGGGTGACCTGATATTCAGCTGGAAATGACTAATACAGTAAATAAACACAAGACATATATATACTCTATTAGCCACAACACAACCAGGCTTATATTTAATATGCCACAAATTAATCCCACATAAAAACACCTAGGTGTTTGTTATGCTAGCTCCTAGCTACTAGCTACTAGCTCGAGGTAGTTATAGCTCGAGCGGGTAATATGGACGGGATCCTGTATATATAACCAGCCAATACAATTCAAACACCTGCACACACACACACTCACTCAGCCCAAAGAACCGTTCACCTAACCCAAGGTTCATAAAGCTTATATATTTAACCAAAGTTACGTACATGACACGCACGTACGGGCAAGCAATCAAATGTTTGGAAGCGCGCGGGTGGGACCTGATATTCAGCTAGGAATGACTACAACAGTAAATAAACACAAGACATATATATACTCTATTAGCCACAACACAACCAGGCTTATATTTAATATGCCACAAATTAATCCCGCATAACAAACACCTAGGTGTTTGTTATGCTAGCTCCTAGCTCCTAGCTACTAGCTACTAGCTACTAGCTCGAGCTAGTTATAGCAAGCGATCAAATGTTTGGAAGCGTACTCACGGTATCGCGTCTGCGTCTGTTAACGAAGTCAAAGTCCTCCTGGTAAGAGTCTCTGTTGTCCGAGTTCTTCGATCTTGACTGCATCTTTCGGGAATGTAAACAATGAAACACCGACTGTGTTGTGTTGCTGACTTCCCTCGCAAAATACTCCGCTTCGCACCAACTTTCATTTTTTGCTTGCTCAGCTTCTTTCTCCATAATGCAATGAACAAATTGCAACAGATTCACCAACACAGATGTCCAGAATACATCCAGAATTAGATGAAAACAGCTATTTCGTATTGGCTTCAATGGGGAAACCATACCTGTGTTCTACTGGCTACGTCACGCGCATACGTCCTCCTCAGAAGCGTTTTGAACCGGAAGTTCCCCGGGAAATTTAAAATTGCACTTTATAAGTTAACCCGGCCGTATTGGCATGTGTTGCAATGTTAAGATTTCATTGATATATAAACTATCAGACTGCGTGGTCGGTAGTAGTGGGTTTCAGTAGGCCTTTAATGAACAATGAAGACTGCAAAGAAGAAAGTTGTAGGTGGGATCGGTGTATTAGCGGCTGGCTGTAGCAACACAACCAGGAGGACTTACTTGGATAGCAGACGCGCTAGCCGACGCTAGCCGCCGACCGCACGGATGATCGGGTGAAGTCCTTCGTCCTTCCGTCGATCGCTGGAACGCAGGTGAGCACGGGTGTTGATGAGCAGATGAGGGCTGGCTGGCGTAGGTGGAGCGCTAATGTTTTTATCATAGCTCTGTGAGGTCCCGTTGCTAAGTTAGCTTCAATGGCGTCGTTAGCAACAGCATTGTTAATCTTCGCCAAGCTGGAATGCATTAACCGTGTAGTTACATGTCCATGGTTTAATAGTATTGTTGATGTAGTAGAATTTCTGACCTTTTGACCTATATTTCTTGTCTTTTAAGAATGTCCGCTCATTTTCAATACTCTTGTATTTTGTGCCATTGAATGGACCAGTTGTGGGACAAAAGTGAATATTAAGTCGTGCCAACCTGTCTACAGAATTCGAGTTGTTATGGAACAGATAGGAAAAGCAAACAAGACATTTGACGCACTCGATAAGGAACGATGACGCACAACAGACATATAAAAAATGGCAGAAGACCGGAACTCGGGGGTGATTTTGGCTTGTGTGTGTCTTGTGTGCTCTGGAGTACATTGTGTCTGCTTGCACGGACAACTTAATTCAACCTGCACTTCTGATAATGGGTAAATAAATTTGTAGTACTAAACTACTTTTGTTGCCTGCTTAAGCTTCGGACAATCCACTACACAAATTGGCGTCACGAACTAGGATGGTCCAGAACTCTGCAAGTCAACATCCGCTCCCGGCTTCTCTCTCAGGCAGACAACGCTTGCACGCGCGCATCTAATAAAAGGTAAGCTATTTTGCTTATTGTGTAAAAGTTGTCTGTCTGAAGAGAAACGGGATCGGTAAGATGAAAACTGAATTTTTTTTTCATAAAAGATAGTTCTCCAAAAACAACCTAGACTGGGGCATGTGTTGGTTGGCTTGAGTTGTTTTATATGTGATCATTTGTCTGTGTGTTTGTTGAAAACTTGTAATCTCTTGTTTTTAACAAATGGGGATTGTTGATAGAATTTTGGTGGTTTGGAGTGTAGAAGCATAGACGATGTGAGACGAAAAATTTCTTTTAACCTCTTCATCCTCTGTCGTTGTTGGCAGAGGATGCTTTTTTCTGCAAGTACATGGTTAGCCGGAGTTGGACACAGCGAAATTTAAGGCAAGGTTGGCTAAACTGATGTGACATTTGGCCCACACAAATTTATGACGTCTATGAAGGTCCTACGTATCTGTCTATGTGGAAGCTGCAGCCGGGTAAAAAGCCTGATATAAGGTGATCGTTCAGTGACTCCGGTAAAGGAGATCAACTGAGCCAAGTTGTCACGAATTTGGAAATTTGCTGCAGTATAGATGGATAGAGTAAGGGCTCCATATGGTAGAGCCTTGGTGAAACTATATGGACTGACCAGACACGATGTACTGTAGAATTGAAGGGTGATTCCTGGTGATTCTACAGCGCTTTAGGCTGTTATCCGTGTTGGTCAGGAAGGAAAAGCAGGATTTGCTCCGCTGAATGGGTTAATCGCCGTTATATGAGTAAGAATGACCTGCGTGTGTGTGTTATGAGACGGCCGATTCCACAAAAGCACGCGTGCATTAGTTGTTTATATTGGTCCGGACCAGGGGGGAGTGGTTTGTGGGATAAATATGTGGGGGTTTTTTAAATTTATATATATATATATATATATATCTGCGTATTTTAATAACTTTTGTGTAGCACCTGGTTTCTTATCTGGTTTAATTCCCCCCTTCCTTTCCCCCCCTCTCGCAACCTCCCCTCACGCTTTTTTCACAGCCCCGCTATCTGTAAAAGTCTGGAAATTGTCTAAAATGTGTGTGCGTGTGAGAAAGTAGACAAAGTTTATGTACAGAAAACATATGAGTGAATGATTTATCCATTTAATTATCTTATTCCGCTCTCGGAGGTTGGATCGCGGGGGCAGCAGCCTAAGCAGGGAAGTCCAGAATACCCTCCTTAAACTTGACTATTTGTCCATCTAAGAGTGAATGATAAATGTTGTTCTTATTATTAAGGTTCTGATATGATACAGCTGTGCTTCTGGATGAGAAAAGTAGTTGTCTATTGTATTTACTTTTAACTGTGCTGGTAAATTCTCTGTGTGTGAGTGACTGTGTGACGCATATAGTCTCAGCTGGGAGACATTTTGAGATAAGAGTGTGTGCGTGTGACGAGGCTGTGTGAGTGACAGCTGCGTGAGGCATTGGTTCGAAGAGGAGTAACACTGATAGCATTGAGCTAGGTTAGCATTGTGTTAGCATAGCATTGAGCTAGGTTAGCATTGTGTTAGCATAGCATTGGGCTAGGTTAGCAAAAGTTTGCTTACTGAGGCATAGTAAGGCTAGGTTAGCATCTAGCTTGGCATTACTAAGTGTGGTTGAACAGTTATTCTCGGTCTGTAGAGTGTGCTAGTAGTAGGTGCTTGCTAAGTCCAGTAAAATAATAGATATATGGAAAATTACACGGTTAATTATCAATAAATAAATACGGATTGTGGGACATTGAAACATTGTTTAATTCATCATTCATTTATATGTCTAGTATACTTTTTTTTTGGTACAGCTTTGCTGCTTATCTGATCCATCCAGTTCCTGTGGGAAGTTGAGACAAACACACACATCATAGATTAGGACACACTGTAACTTTGAATTAATAGTTATACAACAAATAAATTAATAATATTGAATTTAAATTTGATAAAGATAAATTGATCATACATTGACATTTTAATTTTTTTAGGAATAAACACACAATAAAATAAAAGTTACATTTATATTCTATTACATCTAAGGGCATCTGTGAAACATAGAGTCTGAAGAAGTACAGATAAGAGCCACTCAGCGCCATTGTCAAAACAAAACGTAGAGAAGCGTTAAACAAATTCTAATCAGAAGGAAGACAGACCAAAATATGAGAACTTAAGTAAACAGACAGCAAGTAAACCAGAAATAATCATGTAAATAAATAACAAAGAAAGCTAATTTTTATGTGACATTTGTGCATGTAGAATTACAAATAGAGAATAAAACTAAATGGAAATAACTGTCTGCAAGATGAGCATGACGTCATGAATTGTGCTCGGGTTAGTAATAGATAGATAGATAGACAGATAAAACGTTATTGATTCCTTCAGGAGAGTTCCCTTTGGAAGAAGAACTAAAAAGTAAACAGTAACTAATAAGGGTATAAATGGAAACAAAATAGATTCTATTAAAAGAGAAACAAAGCATTAACGAACATGATATAAAAAAGTATTGCACTGTTATTGTTTTGCATTCCCTGTCATCCTAGCCCCCCAAAGAGGAGTTGTACAGTGTAATGATGTATGAGACAAAGGATTTTTCATAGGCTAAACCAGTAGTTCTCAAATGAGGGTATGGTGTTTCCGCCCGGACAAAAAAAGGGAGGTACTTGAAGGTATGCCAAGGGGTACCTGAGATTTTAAATATTTTAAAATAGCGACAATTCAAAATCCTTTATAAATATAATTATAGAAGAATAATTCTTCAACAAAATAAATATTTAGAATTAAGTTCACGAGCCCAGATGGATCTCTATTGCAATATCCAAAGAAGGTTGATGATTGATTATATGTATAGAAATCTTTATTATAATTTAATCACTTGTTTAATTTTTAAAACGTTTTAGTTATTCTTATTTTTGTTTGTTTGTCCAAATAAGTCAAGTAAGACCACAACAAATGAGCAATATGGTGCACTGTTATACAATTTAATAAATCAGAAAATGATGACATTATGCTGTATTTTATTTCTTTAGTTTACTGGGAAAAAAGGTTGAAAACCACTGCCCTAAATCATATCTAAAGCTAAAATTATTTTATAAGACTGATTATTTTGGATTATTGTATTTGTATTGTGAGAGAAGGAGAGAAAGTGAGAGAGAGAGGAAGAGAGAGCAGGTGAAAAAACAGAATGAGGGTGAAGAGGATGGTTTGAGAAAATATGGGAAAAGGATGTTTATAACCTTACGTTATGTGAATGGTTTCTAGGAGAACAGAAAATAGAAACATTGTGTGAAGTGTAAGGAAGAGATGGATCCAGGATGTTGTTTGTAAAGGAAAACGAAAGTGAAGAAAAGATGAGAAAGTGACAAATGAAGGTATTCGTAAATGGTATGCTGTTGATTGTGGTTAGCTGCAAGTTTGTTTGTTTGTTTAGTTGTTTAAGTGAAATGGGAAGAATTCAATAGGAATAATTACATGCAAAATGGAATAAAACTATGAGTGCGATAGATAATGAATGAATAGATTAAATAAGTTTATTTTGGTCATATAATCAGACATATTAACAATCATACACATTCACACACAGAACAGAAAAGAAAAAGAATGACCGAAAAAAGAATAGGCGGAAGCCAAAGCTTATATTGGCCTATGATATACAATTACTGAACATTAAATTACCTGGAACATCAACGTTAAAAGATGAAAGTAATTGTTACTATATTTTATAATGTTAAAAAACTTTACTTTTCAAGGGTCTCTTAAACCATAACAAAAAACTACATGTGTTCAGCTCATCACTGAGGATGGTACATCATTTAACTCCTAAAACTGAAATACATTTGTGTTTTTATTTTATTTTACTTGACCTATTTCAAAAATCGATATCCCCCGTAAATGATAGTGTCTCCTCATAATGTAAACAAGCTAAGAATACAAACTGGAAGGCTGTTGTTCTTTACTCGGAAACATAATTGCAATTGTTTTAAAATTAAATTATCTGAACATTTAACACATTATGACTTAAAAAATGGATTGATATGATCATAACAATAATGCTTTGTGTAATATTGAAATGAGCCTTTTAAGTTTAAGTATTGGGTCTATATTTATTCTATAAACATTTCCCCAAACTTCAAAACAATATTACATATGGAAAAATAAATGAATAATATAACATGTGCAGACATTTCTTATTCAGCATGTGTTTTACTTTATACCGAATAGCAATGGATTTGGATATTTTTCTTTAATATGTTCAATATGTGGCTTCCAACATATTAATGATCAATTACTATTCTCAAGAATGTAGTTCATATACTCTGTCAATTTCCACTTGATTTAACTTTAATTTTTGTTTCACAATTTGACTTTGCACCCTGGACAGGTCGCCACCTCATCACTGGGCCAACACAGATAGATAGACAGACAACATTCACACACTAGGGCAAATTTAGTCTTATTAATTTCTACATATTGAGATCTATTACTTAAAATAACTACTTAACCACTGTTGTGAAACACCTTTCTAATTTATGGGAGTATTGGGATAGGATTGAGGAAGATGTCTGCTGTGGTGGTGGTTAGTTTGGAAATTAATTTAATAAAAGTAACTTTAAAGTGCAGTCTGACATTTTAGTTTGGAGTAATTTATAGTTTTATTTAGACATTGCAGTACACCATACCATGCGCCCGGGAATCATTTTTGGTGATTTGGCTCCCAAATTTTTTGTAGTCTTTGGTGTGACTCGAGCGGGGTTTTGAACTTGCGACCTGCCGATCTCAGGGCGGACACTCTAACCACCAGGCCACTGAGATGAAGTAGGCAAACCAAATCTCAACAGCTTTCAGTTAGCTATAGATTTTGAGAGTATAATGCGAATAACTATAACTTTACAACTGTCTGCTGTGAATAGTGTTGAATAATAATTACAAATAACAGCCTACATTAATAATTAGAATAAGAGCCGATATGTAAAGTTAAAAAAAATAAAAATAAAAATAAAAATAAAAAATGAGGAGAAGTGTGATTAGGCATGGCGCTTAGAGCATGGCCTTGTGTGTTTGTTATGACTAAGTTGGATAACCAGTCGGAGACGGGCAAGGCAAGGATATGTTTGTGCGGTGTTTTTCATGCAACAAAGTGAAATGAAAGAAAATAAAAGCAAAATTAAAATGCAGACAATAAAAATAAACACAGTGCGGACGTTAAAAGTTAAAAGATTAAAAGATTTAGCTGAAAGATAAGGAGAAACGTGAATAAAAACATTCCTTTGTTTTGGAGAGTATCACGCACAGCGGGAGGTCAGAGTGCAAGCATGACAGCTTGCTCGCGCCTACTGATAGACAAATGATAGTTTAAATTAACTTATACATAATCTTTAAGTGAATTAAAAGGGTACTTAAATACACATGAAGTAGTACGTATAATCTTTGAATTAAGGTTATTGATTAGCAATGAATGGGATAGTTAAGACTGTAATTTTAAAACGTGATATGCAAATTGAACTAACCGAGAGGATATGAAAACGATGGGTGTACATGTTTTGAGTTCCAAATTGTGGAGGAAAAAACCTCAACAAAACGTAAAACCATTCAGACGGACTTGGGTGGTAGCCACGGTTGTGCTAAGTCAAGCGAGGGTGGAAAGGATGTGCAGCCGGGGGACTGCCAACTTCTCTGAACAAGACAAGCTCCAAAGTTGTAGCCAGAACATGCTCACAAAAAATACAGGTGTGACAGCAGGACGAACAGCAGGATACAAACAGACCCCTGCTGGACATAAGTGTCAACAGACAATGTTCAACACAATCTTTGAAGCATTCCTTTGTGGTCAACCTGCACACACCTTGTAATGACCTGCTTGCGAACTGTGCCCTGACAATTCAATACTGCACAGAAGGAACTTCCTGATGTTGCCTGACAGCACGACATCAGCTGACAACTACTAGGGACGCCTCCCAGGAATGAGTGGAAGACGGGGATTGCTCCAACTGTCCTAGCACTTGCTGACTGAGGTGCGTCCGTGTGTCCTGCCACCCAAACCGCCAAAGTGTATGATCACCAATTAGACGACTCATAATAGGAGCCTTTTGACTCTTATATATGGTGGGACTCAAGGTATGGCCGCTCATGTGAACTATCCTTAAAACAATTAGAATGGTATAAGATGGACAACTAATGACCCACATTGTTCCCTCTGTCCTGCCTACGAAACCAAAAAATTTAGGTCAAATGATAAAAACAGGGCGTAGCTGCCGCTGATTGAACCGATACGCTAATACCACATTTTCAATTATTTCAGTTGTCTGTTAAAAACAAAGCTATTGGTTGCAATTTGGACATCCCTGCTGTAGGCTACAAAGAGCTAGCAGCTACACAACAGCTGAGCTAAAACAAAATTTAAGCCTCTCAAATATTTATAGTTGCTTATTACATACACAAAGTCGCAGAGAGACAGAAGTCTGTAGAAAGTAATCAGTAACAAACGTGTCCGCATTATTAAACTTTCTACCACAGGAAACATACTGAACAAATACAGCAGTTACTGTCAGACTCTAATCCGGATTACCTTGTCTATCAGAGACATGGTTAAAACCCACAACACCTTTCGTTCAAATTAATGTCCCGGCGTACAAGATTACAGAAAAGACAGATCGAGTGACAAAGGGGGGAGGAATTATGATTTATGAAAGGGAAAACATTAAAAGTAGATCAATTTGAGTATGTTGAAATTAAAATCACATGTTCCTCAGAAATGTATTTCAAGGTAATTGTAGTATACCGACAGACCACTGCTAAAGACATTTTTCCTGATTCATTTTCAGACATCCTCAAACAGCATAGTATGAAAGAAGTAACGTCATGGGGGACGTTAATCTGCACTGGTTAAATAAAACACGTAGAAAGAAACTTAAGGATATTATAAACGGCTTCTACATGATACAAATGATAAGCAGCTCTACTAGAATTACAATTGGATGACAAAAAGCAAAGAGAACATCTGTAAATACACGAAAACAAAACCAGAAAGAAGAGTGCTAAAATAAAAATACCATTGGATTAATAAAACAATTTGGATTCTAATAAAGACATGAGGACTCAGCTCTCATAAGAGCAATTAAAAAACAGGTCTAAATACAGATCGTATGATTTAAAAGTTTGGAGGAACAAAGTTACAATGTTTATGCGGAAGTCTAAGACTGACTTTCACTTAAAATTAATCAAAGCTGCAAAAGGGAACATTAGAAAGTTATGGAAAACCAGATACAAACTTACGGAAAGAGAGCAAACAAGAAACAACACTATAACATTAAATATCAATGGCGCTACTATCGCAGACAGTCTGGACATAAGTAATAATTTTAATGAACATTTCATCCAGTCTGTACAAACCCTGAATAAAGAGTCCCTCAAAATCAGTGCAAATAATTGTCATTTATTCATATGGACTAAATTTAGAATTAACAAATGAAACAAAGTTGAACAAAATCTTCACTGCATTATCAGACTCACGATCTAGAGATATATATATGGGTTAGACACTATCTTCCTAAAAACATATAAGGATTGTATTATTACTCGTATAACAACGATTGATAAATAAATTAAACGGAAAACACTTTACCTACCACGTCGAGAAACTGCTACTACGATTAAATCCATAAAGCAGGAAATAAAGAAGACCAGAACATGTACAGACCAATTAGCCTTCTCCACGTTATAACAAAAGGAATAGAAAATTTGAAATAAAAAAAAAAGTGGCTTTGGAGCAATCAAGGCTGCTCAGATGGTCACTAAGAGGGGCATTATGTTGACACATCAATTTAATGAGTATTATATTTATCTATGAGAGCAATTTTGTTGTAAATTGTGAGGTATGGCTGTTAAAATCTTGGTTGTTTTTACGAATGATGACAGATGTGAACAAGAGCATGTATGGTCTTTGTGTGATGATGTAAATACGGTGTGGTTGTATTGTATGTTAAGTATGTGTCCATGAAGGGGCATTTGGTGACTTTTCTTATAATTGAATACATGCTACAGTATGATTATTTTTGATTAATTATTGATTATTATGAATGTATATATATATTATGATTAATTAGTGTCATAATTGTGTTGCTTGATTTGTGGATCCCTTTAATTTAGGTAGCCAGGGACTGCAGATGGAAAGTAGCTATTTAGATATAATCTAGTACAGAACATATCTGTTTCTGAACTTAATGTTTCTGTGCATTGTCCCATCATAGATAGACTAAATTAAATACCACTATTTAGTGAATTATTGTGGCCACAATAATTCACTAGGTGTTGTAAAATATCAAAGTACTATTGCAAAAGCGAACAGTGACCTCAAACATGACCTGTCCACTGCCTCTGTTCTTGCTGCACTTGACTATCAGCTGTCTTTTCTTTTTCTTGGATGTTTCTGAAACTACTAATACTACTACTACTATTACTATTACTATTACTACGACTAACACTGTCCCTGTGAGAGGGACAGAGGGGGGAGGTGAGTTTGGATTGGGTCAAGTTTGAGCGTGTTGAGGTTTTATTTAATCGATATGATCAATCCGGTACAAGGATAAAGGAACGTAATGATTTAGATTGACAATTGCAGTGGTTGGCGAAAGCAACCCCACCCTCAAAGGAGGGTGCCAATTCAGTAATTAAATGTTTTGTGAATGATCTAATATCCCGACATGGTTTCCCCAAAAAGATTAGGTCAAACAACGGCACCTAATTTAAGAAAACAGGTCAATCTTCTTCAGTCACAAGATCAGCACTTCTCAGGACCAGCAGCTTCCTAGGAATTTGGAAAGACCATGAGACCAAAATGGTAAGTTTGCAAAATGTAGAATTTGTGTGCCAGTTCCTCTGTGCAGATTTGAGGATGAAAGCAGCCACTCCAGATTCCCTTGCACTCGCTAAGAGGGGCACGGTCAAAGCCAATCCAGGACCAACACCCGATACCTGACTGGAAGGAACCGAGAGGAGAGACAACACCTTGCCAGCAATGACGAGAACGACTAAGGTTGCCAGCCAATATGTGTCCGTCGGGACTCCAGCAGCTGTGGAAAGAAGTGTCGGGAGTGCCGAAGCAGCGAGGAGGCCTGAAGCAAGCCGAGGGCCTGGACCAAAGCCCCACGCCCCATACTCTGCCCCAGCCTTCCCCAAAGCCCCCACAGCTCCAACTCTACCTGAGTTTTCCCCAATTTCGGCCAGCACGCACATGCCACTGAACAGTCTGCCCAATGGACTGAACCACACCCCAAAGAGAGACAGACTGTTTGAGTGGATCTCTTTCTTCACCAAGGCAGCCAAAAGCCCAACGAGGTGTCGGCAGGCCACCAGCCTGAGGCACCACCGAGCCATCTATACGAGCACTAATCGAACATGGACTCATACGAAATTCAGTTGTGTGTTCAAAATTAATTGGTAATTAACAATATTGGTAACTACATCCATTGCAAATGCCGGGAAAAATATTTTTGCAAATGTCTTAGTCATAAGTCTATATACATTCATCTATTTATGTTCAAGGATGTTCATGATCAAAGTATTTGTTATTCCTTTACTAAATCAAAGGGTAGGCCACTAATTGTGTTCTGTGAGATGGTTTTACTGCAGGCTGGTAACAGCGATCGCTCTGAAGGAGGGTCATAGACGGAATTTTTGCCTCTTATAAAAACATTGAGGTTTTTGCCTCTATCTGCGGTAGAGATTTAAGTTAGTGGTCTATATCAGAAATTGTTTTGGTCCAGGGTCTTAAGACCATGGAAGGCGGGTATGTAGTAGAATTTCTGACCTTTTGACCTATATTTCTTGTCTTTTAAGAATGTCCGCTCATTTTCAATACTCTTGTAATTTGTGCCATTGAATGGACCAGTTGTGGGACAAAAGTGAATATTAAGTCGTGCCAACCTGTCTACAGAATTCGAGTTGTTATGGAACAGATAGGAAAAGCAAACAAGACATTTGACGCACTCGATAAGGAACGATGACGCACAACAGACATAAAAAATGGCAGAAGACCGGAACTCGGGGGTGATTTTGGCTTGTGTGTGTCTTGTGTGCTCTGGAGTACATTGTGTCTGCTTGCACGGACAACTTAATTCAACCTGCACTTCTGATAATGGGTAAATAAATTTGTAGTACTAAACTACTTTTGTTGCCTGCTTAAGCTTCGGACAATCCACTACATTGATTTTCTGTCTATCCTTCCAGTCAGGGGTTTATTTGTTTTGTTTATATCTGCATTTGAGCCCGGTGCTATCACGTTAGCTCCGTAGCTAAAGTGTTTCGCCGATGTATTGTCGTGGAGATAAAAGTCACTGTGAATGTCCATTTCGCGTTCTCGACTCTCATTTTCAAGAGGATATAGTATCCGAGGTGGTTTAAAATACAAATCCGTGATCCACAATAGAAAAAGGAGAAAGTGTGGAATCCAATGAACCCTTGTACCTAAGTTACGGTCAGAGCGAAAAAAAGATATGTCCTGCACTGCATTCTAGTCCTTCACTCTCACTTTCCTCATCCACGAATCGTTCATCCTCGCTCAAAATAATGGGGTAATCGTCGCTTTCTCGGTCCGAATCTCCCTCACTGCTGGTGTAAACAATAGGGAAATGTGAGCAGCACTCCAGCTTGTGACGTCACGCTACTTCCGGTAGGGGCAAGGCTTTTTTTTATCAGCGACCAAAAGTTGCGAACTTTATCGTCGATGTTCTCTACTAAATCCTTTCAGCAAAAATATGGCAATATCGCGAAATGATCAAGTATGACACATAGAATGGATCTGCTATCCCCGTTTAAATAAAAAAAATTCATTTCAGTAGGCCTTTAAAACACTTTTGCATTGGATTTACTTCAAAGACAAATTCATTTATTATTATTAATGTTTTTATTATTATTATTATTATTAATGTTATTATTATTATTATTATTATTATTATTAATGTTATTGTCCATGGATGTTTTTACAATCTCTATGTTAAACTACTATACAAAAAACTACTCTACTATACTACTATACTATACTATACTACTATACTATAAACTACTGTATACTATACACATTTTGGACCGTTCATATCTGTGTAAGGGGCTAAATTTACTGAACCAATAACGTAACGTTATACGTGTGGGTTATTACATGGATGTGGGTTTAGATCCGAGGACGTCCTTGTGGATTGAAAAGCCTTTTGAGGCCTTTGTAATTAAGGGCTATATAAATAAATGTTGATTTATTGATGATTGATTGATTGATTATATTTATGCTCCTATAGAGCGTTAATTGTCGAACCTGTCGGAAACAGAGTGATAACATTCATGTGTTGTTCTTTGTCTCGCTGTCCACACCTCTTTAGTGTCAATTGCCGCCTATTGCTGCAATCAGAGAGCTGTTTGCTGTGATTATAATATTGCGGTGGAACACTGCTTGTCCAAAACATCAAACAAAGACAAAATGCAACATTGTGTTAATCACAAGTCATTGTGCTCATTGTTTCTTTGCACTCACCACTTGGGTCACCTTGCGATTTGACACTGACAAACATGTACAAAAATACTTTAAAAGCATTGGAAGGGAATGGTTGTATTCAGTTAACTACTTATGTGCTGTGTTAAAGCTGTTTTAGAGGGCTTTAAAGGCTACAAAGGTGACTCCAATTAGCCGCATCATCCAAGTGTTTTTTTTTAACCTCTTTAACCCACCCCGAAAAAAAAGACATGTGTGTTCTTGTCTCTCATATTGATTGTGAACCAAAACAAGTGCAGTACCCTTTTAATACTTTTCCTTAAAGGCCTACTGAAACCCACTACTACCGACCACGCAGTCTGATAGTTTATATATCAATGATGAAATCTTAACATTATAACACATGCCAATACGGCCGGGTTAACTTATAAAGTGACATTTTAAATTTGCCGCTAAACTTCCGGTTCGAAACGCCTCTGAGGATGACGTATGCGCGTGACGTAGCCCGGCGAACACGGGTATGCCTTCCACATTGAAGCCAATACGAAAAAGCTCTGTTTTCATTTCATAATTCCACAGTATTCTGGACATCTGTGTTCGTGAATCTGTTTCAATCATGTTCATTGCATTATGAAGAAGGAAGCTGAGCAAGCAAAGAAGAAAGTTGTCGGTGCGAAATGGACGTATTTTTCGAACGTAGTCAGCCACAACAGTACACAGCCGGCGCTTCTTTGTTTACATTCCCGAAAGATGCAGTCAAGATGGAAGAACTCGGATAACAGAGACTCTAACCAGGAGGACATTTGACTTGGATACACAGACGCCTGTAGAGAACTGGGACAACACAGACTCTTACCAGGATTACTTTGATTTGGATGACAAAGACGCAGACGTGCTACTGTGAGTATGCAGCTTTGGCTTTTTTTTGCGTATGTACGTAACTTTTTTAAAATATATAAGCTTTATGAACCTTGGGTTAGGTGAACGGTCTTTTGGGCTGAGTGATTGTGTGTGTTGATCATGTGTTTGAATTGTATTGGCGTGTTCTATGGAGCTAGGAGCTAGCAGAGGAGCTAGCATAACACGTACCGTACCTACGTGCGCGTCACGTACGTAACTTTTTAAAAATATATAAGCTTTATGAACCTTGGGTTAGGTGAACGGTCTTTTGGGCTGAGTGATTGTGTGTGTTGATCAGGTGTTTGAATTGTATTGGCGTGTTCTATGGAGCTAGGAGCTAGCAGAGGAGCTAGGAGCTAGCATAACAAACACGCAGGTGTTATTATGCAGGATTAATTTGTGGCATATTAAATATAAGCCTGGTTGTGTTGTGGCTAATAGAGTATATATATGTCTTGTGTTTATATACTGTTGTAGTCATTCCCAGCTGAATATCAGGTACCGTGAGTATGCAGCCTTGGCTGCTAAACATTCGATAACTTGACCGTATGTGCGCGTCACGTACGTAACTTTTTTAAAATATATAAGCTTTATGAACCTTGGGTTAGGTAAACGGTCTTTTGGGCTGAGTGATTGTGTGTGTTGATCAGGTGTTTGAATTGTATTGGCGTCTTCTATGGAGCTAGGAGCTAGCAGAGGAGCTAGGAGCTAGCATAACAAACACGCAGGTGTTTTTATGCAGGATTAATTTGTGGCATATTAAATATAAGCCTGGTTGTGTTGTGGCTAATAGAGTATATATATGTCTTGTGTTTATTTACTGTTGTAGTCATTCCCAGCTGAATATCAGGTCACCCCCGGCTCTCACAGCATCTTCCCTATCTGAATAGCTTCAACTCCCCACTAGTCCTTCACTTGCACTTTACTCATCCACAAATCTTTTATCCTCGCTCAAATTAATGGGGAAATTGTCGCTTTCTCGGTCCGAATCTCTCTCACTTCATGCGGCCATCATTGTAAACAATAGGGAACTTTGCGTATATGTTCAACTGACTACGTCACGCTACTTCCGGTAGGTGCAAGCCTTTTTTTTATCAGATACCAAAAGTTGCAATCTTTATCGTCGTTGTTCTATACTAAATCCTTTCAGCAAAAATATGGCAATATCGCGAAATGATCAAGTATGACACATAGAATAGATCTGCTATCCCCGTTGTTATGTTAGTGTTAGAATACAACTAAGAATGACGACAGACACCAACTCTAGTTGACTCTTTACTCGGGAGCTCCTGAACTTCCTGTCTCACCCCCAAATGGGTCCGTGGTACAACACACTCAACAACAACCATTCCTTTACAGAACACCTCCCCCTTAAGTTTGACCTCTTCTTCAAAGCCAATGGTTATCTAAAATTATCTCTTTAAATGCCCCCCTTGACATTACCTAAACATTTGCCGTATGAAATCTTACTTACTTATATCTTTCTGTAAGACACACTTAGTGCATAAACATATATCTTATATAAACTGTATAACCCTGAAAATCAATATTACTTTTTCTTTTCAAACGATCAACTTACATCCCATAAACTTCAAGCACATGAACAGTATGAATCAGATTACAATCCTCTTTCCTTTCTGTTTTTTTTTTTTTTTCTCTTTCTCTTTTTTTTTTTTTTTCTCTCACACACACCACATTGTCTCAACAGTCCTAAAGATCCAGACGTCTAGGAGGGCATGAGACTCGGCCTGATGCTGTGATGTACTTGTTAGATGCGTCTGTATCAGTATTTACGTGTCTGTTTGTTTCTGTAGTGGTGCGTGCAGGTGTGCTTGAGTTACCTGGCTCTGGAGTGTGCTCTGGGGTGTTCTCAGTGTAGTCTTGTGTGTCAGGCGTCTGTGTGTTGTGAATTGGGCGCATATGTGTGCGATTACGCCTAAGTGAGCCCTCTTCAGTGTTGATAATGTAGGATCTCGGTGTAGACGCTTTCTGCACCACTGTCCCGTGTTTGTTTTCTTTCGGCAGCCAAACCTCTTGGCCTGACTGCAGCTGCGGCAGGACCCGGACTCTGTGGCGCTGGTTGTACCGGCGCTGCTGTTTCTCCTTCGCTCGCCTTTCCTCCTTCCGGAACTGCCTAATGCCTGGCCACCGAGGACGAAGTGCAGCGGGAACTTGGGGAATGTCAGAGCGGATCTGTCTCCCCATTAGGAGTTGTGCTGGAGAGTAGCCACTCTCCAGCGGCGTGGCGCGGTATGTCTGCAGCGCCCTGGCCTTGTCGCCGCCTCCTTTCCACAGCCCTTTGACTGTGGCAACAGCCCGCTCCGCCTCGCCGTTGGCCTGTGGGTATCTGGGGCTGCCGGTGACGTGAGCAAATCCATATGCTCTGGCGAAGGTCTGGAACTCTGAACCGCTGTACTGCGGCCCATTGTCGGAGAAGACCGTCTCTGGTGTCCCATGGCGACTGAAGACGTCCTTGAGAGCAGCCACTACTGTCTCCGCAGTAGCTACTTTGAGGTGTGCTACTTCTATGTAGCGTGAAAAATAGTCCACTACTAGCAGGTATGTACTATTTTTCCAAAAGAACAAGTCCGTGCCGACACGTTGCCAGGGTCTCTCCTGCACTGCTGTCGTCAGCAGCGGCTCTCTCTGCTCTGCACGATGCTGTGAACAGGTGTTGCAGTTCTCCACCATCTGTCTGATGTGGCTCGACAGTCCTGGCCACCAGACCGCCTGGCGGGCCCTAGCTCGGCATTTAACGACCCCTTGATGCCCACTGTGTAGCTGCTGTAAGACTTCCCCCCTCAGCTCACCTGGAATGACGATGCGTTGGCCTCGGAGGAGCAGCTGTCCATTCATGGTGAGGTTGCCTTTTTCAGGCCAAAAGAGAGCCAGCTCTTGGGGCAACGCATGTCTCTCAGGCCATTCAGTCTCACAGTATCTGATCAGCTGCGCACAGATTGGGTCGGCTTTCTGCTTTGCTGCGATGTCGTTTAGACGGTGCTCTGTAGCGGGGAAGCTCTGAGTGACGGCGTCCAGGAACACTTTGACCTCGGCCTCTTTCTCCTTTTCCTCCGCCGTGAAGGTGTGTTGGATTGGGGCCCTGGATAACGTGTCCGCTGTTATCAAGCTCTTCCCCGGCACGTGCACGATATCGAAACAGAATCTCAGAAGCCTCAGCCTGAACCTCAGCACTCTCGGTGGGAGTTCGTCGAGAGCCTTGGTGCTAAGCAATGGCACTAGGGGCTTGTGGTCTGTCTCCAACCTGAATTTCAGTCCCAGCAGGTAGGAGGACAGACGCTCACACGCCCACGTAGCTGCCAGAGCTTCCTTTTCAATCTGAGCGTAATGTCTTTCGGTGTCTGACATACCTCTTGAGATGAAGATGATTGGTCTCCAGGCTCCGTCTGACTGCTGCTGGGTGAGGACGCCCCCGAGACCAAAGGATGAGGCGTCCGCCGACACGCACGTCTCCGCTGTCGGTGAGTAGGCAGCCAGCACCTGTGTGGAGCTGAGCTCCTGTTTGAGTCTTTTGAAAGCCTCTTCTTGTGGCGCTTCCCAGCACCACTCGTTCTTTCCGCACAGCAGGTCTTTGATTGGGCGTGTGTATGACGCGAGGTGCGGCAGGAACTTGCTGAGGTAGTTGGCCATCCCCATGAGTCTCTTCACCCCCTCGACGTCCGTCGGTGCAGGCATCTCCTGTATGGCTTTGATCTTTTCGATGTCCGGTGTCACACCATCCGCGGAGACTCGGTGGCCCAGGAAAGTGATGCTGTTCTTGCTGAACTCACACTTCTCCCCATTCAATGTTAGTCCCTCCTCCTGGAGCTTCTTCAGGACCTGACAGAGTCTCTCGTCGTGCTGGGTCTGGCTGTCCCCGTAAACCAAAATGTCGTCCGCGTGACACACTGCGCCTGCGCAGCTCTCCAGCATCTGCAACATCCGCCGCTGAAAGTGTTCAGGTGCAGAGGAAATCCCGAACGGCAAGCGGTTGAACGCGTACCGTCCGAACGGGGTGATGAATGTCGTCATCAGCTTACTTTCCTCTGCTAGCGGGATTTGCCAGAAGCCGGAGGTGGCGTCCAGCTTTGTGAACGTTTTCGCCCCGGCCAGCATGCCCAGGGTGTGGTCGACAGCGGGGAGGATGTATCTCTCCCTCTGAACCCACCCGTTTAAATGGGTTAGGTCTACGCACAGCCGCATCTTGCCGTTGGGCTTCGGCACTACGACTAAGCCAGCACACCAGGGTGTGGGTTGTGTCACCCTGGAGATGACACCCATGTCGACCATGCGATCCAGTTCCTTCTTGACTTTGTCGCAGAGGGGAAGAGGCACGCGGCGTGGGGAGGACAGAGCGTAGGGGACTGCATCGGGCTCCAGGGCGATGGTGTAGGGCTCCTTTAATTTCCCTAACCCGGTGAACACAGTGGGAAACAGCGCTTTAAAGTCCTTCTGCTGTGTTTCCACTGTATCAACACGCCGCACCAGATCGAGGGCCTTGATCGCTGGGAGGCCTATCAGAGGCTTGGACAGTCCATTGACAACATAAATATCCTGTCTGGTTGTTTTGCCCTTTGCCGTCAGACCCCCTTTAAAACATCCTTCAACCTCAAGTCTGTGTTGCCCTGGGCCATACAGCACTTTTCTTGACTGTTGCAGTGCCCCGTGGATTTTTCTGAAGTAGATACTGCTGGGAATCGCGTTGACAGCAGCCCCCGTATCCAGCTTGAACGCCAGCTCTCGTCCGTTCAACTGTAGCATTCCGATCCATTCATCCTCTCCCTCTGAGCTCACTTCGCCCAGGAACGCAAACTCAAACTCCTCCTCCTCACTCTGTATGATGTCGTGCACACTTTTAGCTGACCTGCATATTTTGGCAAAATGTCCTCTTTTGTGGCACTTGTGACACTCGGCATCACGAGCAGGACACTCTTTCCATGGGTGTTTTTTCGTGTTCCCACACTTGCCACACCCTGTTGTCTGCACTCTTTCCATGGGAGTTTTATTGTATTCAACTTTTCGCCCCATCTGGTTCTTTGTTATTGCTTCTACATGACCTGCTGACGGCTCTGCCCCCCTCAGCCCCGGCTGTTGTTTTTTCACTGCTGCACTTTGCTTGATCTGCGTTATGGCTTTTTCTAGGGTGAGTTCTGCATCTAGCTGTAAACGCTCCGACAGCCTCGCATCTAGGATCCCGACAACTAGTCTGTCCCTTATTAACTCGTCCCTCAGAGTACCAAACTCGCAATGTTCAGCTAACGTGTGCACGGCGGTGATAAAGGACTCCACAGTCTCGCCTGGTTGCTGACATCGCCGGTTAAAGCAGGCCCTTTCATAGATCACGTTCCGTTTACTCACGCAGTGTTTTTCGAATGCTGCCGTGACGTCGTTGTAGGACTTCTTTTGTTCCTCCGTTAGCTGCAGCGCCTTTAAAACGTCCTCAGCCTCCTCCCCCGCCGAGTACATAAAAGCATTCACCTGGAATTCCTGAGACTGCTTGTCCAGTCCAGATGCAATTCTATAGCGATTAAATCGCGTACTCCAACTTGGCCATTCCTCTGGTTTCGAAAAGTCAAATTTACTTGGCGGGAAGTATTGAGGCACTTGGGGCAGCGCTGCTAACCGTTGCTGTTGTTCGTCCATTTTTTTTTTTTTTTTTTCTCTTACGTCGTCTTTTTCTTTTTCGTTGTAATCTTCTCGGTTACACTGCTCGTTACTACCGTACCACTAACGTCACTAAGTTTCTGACACCATGTTATGTTAGTGTTAGAATACAACTAAGAATGACGACAGACACCAACTCTAGTTGACTCTTTACTCGGGAGCTCCTGAACTTCCTGTCTCACCCCCAAATGGGTCCGTGGTACAACACACTCAACAACAACCATTCCTTTACAGAACACCCGTTTAAATAAAAAAAATTCATTTCAGTAGGCCTTTAAAAAGTCAAAATTTGTGCTAAAATCTGTCCTTTGTTTTATTTTTATCAGACATTGACGCTGTCATGTCATGATGGCAAAAAAAAAAAAGTCTATCTTTGAATTTGGAGATATTGTTGAACTGGGGAAGCAAGGTGTGTTGCAACACCTTCAAAATAATAATATTGATAATGAATTACAATATTTACCTCTATTATCAACATTACGATTGCGTCAAATGCAACAATACATAAATGTAATGAATAATTGGATAACAAAAGAAGGGAGGAAGACAAAGGCGTGGACAATATTAACCTTTTACATTTTTATGCTAAAGATAGAATAAGCTTTAGCAATGTGCCGTGTTTTGGGTGTGTATTTGTATGCATGCAATTGTGTATACTTGTATGTACGAATATGTTTGCTGAAGCGTGATTGTATGCATGAGTGTATATATGTATGAATGTATGTGTGCATTAGTATGTATGTATATATGTGTGTATGTATGTAGGTATGTGCGTATGTATATACTGTATGTATGTATGTATCTATGAATGTATGTGTGTTTTTATGTATGTTTGTACAAATGTAGAAATGCATGTATGACATACATACATACATACCTACATATGCACATACAGTATGTACGTTTGTATGTGGGACACACATACCTACATATGTACATACAGTATGTATGTTTGTATGTATGACATATATATATATATATATATATATATATATATATATATATATATATATATATATATATATATATATATATATATATATATATATATATATACCTACATATGCACATGTAGAATGTACGTTTGTATGTATGTACGTCTGTATGTACAGTATATTTGTCTTCCAGTATGTGCGAGTACCATAGCACGGCTCCAGTCTCCCAGACAGTCCCACCCAAAGCAACAGCACAGGAAACAAGGGACCACCGTGCCTCCCACTAACAGACGCGCCCAGCCGAGGACAAGGCACGGGAGAAGCAGGAGACAACCAGCCCCCAAGCCATCAAGAGACCACAACCTACATAGGCAGAAGGAAGACGGGACACCCTGCTTCGAGGGGCCCAAGGACTCCCCGCAGCCAGAAGGGAAAACCACCCCGCCCCACCAGCGATCGGACCCATACGATACAAACATATATCTCAGGCAACACCCTGAGACAGAGGTAGTGCATCCTAAAGACCGGACACCCACACCCACAAAAACAATCTGGTGTATGCTATCCAGTGTAAAGATGAATGCTCTGATTCATAAATTGGGGTAACAAAACAACCAGTAAGCTGACGCATGCCACAGCGGAGACGGGAAAACTCTTCAGGCCAAGACTCAGATGTCTACCTGCATCTCAGGGAGAAACAGCACTCCTTTTGAGAACAAAAATGTACAGATTCTGGACAGGGAGGACAGATGGTATGAAAGAGGAGTGAGGGAAGCCATTTATGTCAAGGTTGAAAAACCATCCCTGAACAGAGGAGGTGGTCCGGAACACCACCTGACTCCCACATACAACACGGTCCTTTCAACCATTCCTAAAAGACTCATCAATTTAGCCTCCAACAAATAACAGGAATTAGAAACACCTTCTGTAAACACAATTCCATCTGTGCCGTTTGTTTACAACTGAATGAAATTTCAACGTAGGGGATTCTGACTATTTTGGACTGGTAGTAGTTGGCGCTCCCTCTAAAGCAGGGGTCCCCAAACTTTTTGACTCGGGGGCCGCATTGGGTTAATAAAATTTGGCCGGGGGCCAGGCTGTGTATATATATATATATATATATATATATATATATATATATATATATATATATATATATATATATATATATATATATATATATATATATATATATATATATATATATATATATATATACACATTGTCTTTATAATCCGTTTTGTCATTTAACATCAATTAACATTGATGTTCATCAACATTTAACATTGTCACAATATCGATTGGAAAATTTATTTTTAGACAATATGATTTGCCTGAGCGGCTAGGAGACACCAAGAGTAACAAGCGGTAGAAAATGGAGTAGAAAGAAAAGATTAAAAATAATAATAATAATAATAATAATAATAATTTAACATAGGACTTCCTGTGGGCCGGATTTTGGATGCTGGGGGGCCGGATCCGGCCCGCGGGCCGTAGTTTGGGGACTTCTGCTCTAAAGAGAAAAGGTTAGTTGGTTGAAGTTTATTTCGAATATCTATACATTTTATATATGAGTAAATCGTGTTGTCACACACCATTTTTGACACAGCAGTTTCGCTACATTTACCAACACCCATCTGCTCTACGCAATGACTGCAGAGCAGGCAGCGATCCAGCCCCCCGAACCCACCGTCCACCGAGAGCCAGGCGATCCAGCCCTCTCTGACAGGGACAACCCCTGACAAGCCCGCACCTTGACAACGGCATGACATGAATGAATGAATGAAATAAGTTTATTTCGGTCATATGATCAACCATTAACCATTTTGTGTGACAGTACAGTACAAATTATACATATATAACAATCATACACATTTACACACAAAAAGAAAAGAAAAGAAAAAAGCATGACCGAAAAAGGAATAGGCTGAAGCCAAGGCTTATATTTGCCTATCCTATACCTTCACTGAAAATAAGATTACCTGGAACATCAACATTAAAAAGAAAAAAAAAATCAATGGGATGAAAGTAATCGTTGCTATATTTTATAATTTTCAATTATTTCACCTTTCAATGTTTTCTTAAACCTTAACAAAGAAGTACATGTCTTCAACTCATCACTGAGCTTGTTCCACCATTTAACTCCTAAAACTGAAATACATTTGTATTTTGTATTTGTTCTTGCTTTACATATTTCGAAAACCAAAATCCCCCGTAAATTATAGTTTACTCCTCTTAATTGAAATAACCTAAGAATACAAGCTGGAAGGCTGTTGTTCTTTACTCGAAACATAATTTCCATTGTTTTTAAAAACACAATATCTGAAAATTTTAACACATTAGAACTTATAAATAATGGATTGGTATGTTCATAGTAGCACGCTTTGTGTATTATTCTAATGACCCTTTTTTGAAGTTTAATTATTGGGTCTACGTTTGTTTTATAAACATTTCCCCAAACTTCAACACAATATGTTAAATATGGAAAAATAAAAGAATAATATAACATATGCAAACATTTCTTATTCAGCATGTGTTTTACTTTATAAAGAATAGCAATGGATTTGGATATTTTTCCCTTTATATATTCAATATGCGGTTTCCAACATAATTTATGATCAATTATTATTCCCAAGAATTTAGTTTCATATACTCTATCAATTTCCACTTGATTTAATTTTAATTTTGCTTCACAGTTTGTCCTTGCACCACTAAACACCATAAACTTAGTTTTCTTATCATTTAATGATAACTTATTAATATCAAACCATTTTTTTAGCTGAATCAACTCAACCTCTATTATCCTCAACACTTCCTTCAAGTCTTCTCCTGAACAATATACATTTGTATCATCTGCAAACATAATAAATTTCAATTTATTAGACACTGAACAAATATCATTTAAATATAGTATAAATAACTTAGGTCCCAATACCGAGCCTTGTGGCACCCCACAAGTTACTCTTCTTGGCTGTGATTTAGTCTTATTAATTTCCACATATTGAGATCTATTGCTTAAATAACTACTTAACCACTGTTGTGAAACACCTCTTATGCCATAGTTTTCCAATTTTTGCAGAAGTAAGGAATGATCGATTGTGTCAAAAGCTTTACATAAGTCAATAAATACTCCAACGGTGTGTTGTTTCTTTTCTATTGCTGTAGCTACGTTTTCTACAAAGTCCATCACTGCTAGGGATGTAGATCGATTACTCCTGAACCCATACTGCTGATCATTCAGTAGCTCATGTTTGTCAATGAACTGATCAAGTCTATTTACAAATAATTTCTCAAGAATTTTTGCAAATTGAGGTAGTAGAGACACAGGTCTATAATTTGAGACCATGTGTTTATCACCATTTTTATAAATTGGAATAACTTTAGCAATTTTCATTTTGTCAGGAAAAGTTCCAGTTGATAAAGATTTATTACATATATAAGTAAACGGCTTCAGGACACAATCCACCACTTCTTTAACAAGTGACATATCCACGTTGTTACCATCGACAGATTTTTTGTTTTTAAACTTTCTGACCACTTCTAACACATCACTTTCACAAACTCCGCCAAGAAACATTGAATTTTTAATGTCAGATACACGCTTGAACTTTTTCTCATCATTCATATTAAAATTTAAATTTTTTGCCAAATTTGGGCCAACATTCACAAAAAACTTATTGAATTCCTCAGCTATTTCTTCTATATTTTCAATAATTGAGTTGTCATCTTTTACCAGATAAGCTGTATAATCCTTTTTGCTAGATTTTTTAATCATTGTATTAAGCACATTCCAGGTTTCAATGATATTATTTTTATGTTTATGCAGCAATTGTTCATAATAGTTTTTTTGTTGCAGCCTCATGATACATGTCAATCTGTTTTTATACTTTTTATATTTGTCCTCATTTTCTATTGTTCGATGCTTAATAAATTCCTTGTAAAGCCTTTTTTTTTTTTTTACAGGCTTTTACTAAACCCCCTGTTATCCATGGTTTCTCCCTCTTTTTAGTATTTTGCTT